>NC_061121.1:197608114-197672830 GCF_002878395.1 Capsicum annuum
CCCTTGAACCTCTAAATGGTTGGCTATGGATGATACTTGCAAGTAAGGGTTGGTATGACTATACCAATATCAAATGACCTTGGTTAATAAATGAATAATGGCTTGGTTATATGGAAATTCGTTTTAATTAGGCAATAATGACAGGATGTGTAGCAAAACCATGGAAGGTGGAGGTCCCGAGGGGACAAAAATTGAAATCTCATATTTGCCGATATGAGGTTGGTCTTAGTGACCTTGTGCATGATGCCAGACTTTATTTGGTGGATGTTCTAGTCATTTCAAGGGTTTCTACCTTAGTCATACGGCTATACGCACTGGGACTCTTTCAGCAGGGGGAGCTGGACCCATATAGACCGTAGGTAGCTTAGGACGGCAAAGCTACACAACCCAGGTAATGTTTTTAAAGGCATGCTAAACCTGGTCCCTTTTCTCGACATAGTTATATGTATATATATATATATATGGTTGTGTGCATATGAATGATTTTACTTGGTTTTATAACTGGAATTATTTTATCCTTACCCTGAAATAATGCTAGCGGTCACTAGTTAATCCTGTCTACTGGCGGCTGTCTACCCACGCTATGCAGGAACCGACCGTTCAACTCCTCCTACATAGTGATTGAATCAACGACAACATTTGGACTAAAGTGGTGAGCTTTCATCCTTTCAAAAGGCTTTATTTTATGTTATGGATATTTCTAGAGACTTTAATTTTATTTTGGATATTGGTTTTCACTATGGTTGGTGGTATGTCCCAACCAAATTTCGTTACTCTTTTGTTTAGAGGCTTTATGGTACTTCTATGGGTTGGAATGGGTGAGATCAGTATATGTGTCAGCCTTGGCATTGGAATAAGCTGGGAGACTGGCATCATCAAACATAATTTTGCACTATTCCATCATATTTCATTTTGGGATTAATTATGTGGTGTTTTGGAACATTCTTAGTTATGGCTTGTTTTATGGCCCTTGTTTTGGTATGGTTGGATTATTGGTATGGGATGGTTGGACGCGGTTAGGTTGGTCACGGTTGTGATCTTATCCCAGAGTTCTTATGTGAGCTTTTACACTATTTTGTTGCATACTCAGAATTCAGCCAACTAAGGGCAGACAACTGGAGGTTGGTTTGGGTAACTGGGGTTGTATCTGGTCCTGTTCGAACTTGGTACGCCCATTACAACAAGGTCACAGGATGTTTCGTGTCATTATGAGAGTGGACATTTTTATATTTCTGGCTGACTTTGTCATTCCAAACTGTGAGGTTGACACCGAGATACCCATTATATTAGGGAGACCGTTTATGTTCATAGGTAGAGCGATGGTTGACATTGATAAAGAGAGATGAAATTCAGAGTCAACGGTGAGGAAACAACCTTCAACATCCAAAAATCAATAAAGCAGCCTACCGACATGAGAGTGGTACCACTGATTGATTGTATTGATGAACCTAGAATGTACTTCTATGGGTATCTTGATGAATTCTAAGTAATTGAGATACCTACATCATGATGCAATGTAAAATCATGTGCTGCATGAGAGGCAACCCATAGGCTTGTTGGTGAAGTCTGAGTAACCTACATAGCCACGTCGCGCAGCGACATTAAATTAAGCGCTGAGTGGGAGGCAACCCATTATGTTAGTGGTCACATTTTTGTTGTTTTTAGTTTGTCGGTTTATCTTATGGACTTTCCCGGAATATGGTAAGAATGCTACATTCATCGATTTCAGGGTATAGGAATTATGTGACCAACCCATCATGGTCACAAGTCCCACGCGAGCCAGGTAAGTTGAGCAATAAATTGAAAAATCAATATTTTGAGGATGAGAATGGAAAGTTGGTGGCGTTTGCACCTAATCATACTTTTGGTACCATAAACTTATGTTATGGGACCATAAGCAGCTGGAAAAATATCAAAGAGCCAAGTCCAGATTGTAGGAAAGCGGGCCAAAAATTTTGTCCCTGCACTTGCGCCCTGCACCTGCTGGCCGCAGGTGGCTTTTGCGCCCCATACCTAGCCGCAGGTGGCAGGCACAAGTAGTTGCCATGGATAGGTCAGTTTGGAGCCCAAATTTTAATTAAATTTCGGGTCTACCAACACATATATATGAGCTAAAATAGTCCCCCACCTATATTTAAACATCCTTAACCGCATTGTAGCTCATTTAAATTTTCAAAACCTTACTTTTCTCTTTGAATTGACACTTCCCTCTTAAAACATAAACTAACCCCGCACTTAAGTAAAAGCCAAATTCACACTTGTTTGAGATACCAACTTATCCTAATAAACTTAAACAAGTTCCAACTTTGATTTTGCTCGAGTTCTTCATTGTTCACTTTTGGTTCATCATAAAAGAGGTAACATCACAGCTCCTGATGGTTATATATTGATTTATTTATTATTTAAACAAGTTGATATATGTATTCCCATGAAAAATATATACAGTCTATCATGCTTGTATGTAGGATCCTTGAAGTATCCTAAAATAATAATGTGTGTCCTTGTTTTGAATTGAATTCTAAGGTTAGGCCCTAACCGGAAGTTGAACTTGAAAGAGTAGAGTAGTACAACAAGTTGAACATGTTGAGTTTTCTTCGGACATCATGATTCTTGATATATGTGTGTACATTTGACTTTTTGGAATTTCAAATAGGTTATAGGGGTGTGAAAATTGAGGAAAAATTTACACTTTTTGAATTTTGAGTTTTTCTTCAACTTTCGCTATACCTCATTTTTGTTGGAAACTAATGGCTAGTTTTTTAGTTACATATGGCACCTAAAGTTGTGAAGAAGAAGGCCAATACCTCAAGGAGACGGGCAGAGTCTCCCGAGCTTAGTGGTTCAGTGGAGGAGTACCCGATGTAGCAATGTAGAGACACTGCAGTTGGTGTGCCACGTCGAGTTGTTAGAGGGCAGATATGCCAGGTTTCTCAGGCAATTACAGCCCAGCCATGGATAAATTCAGCATGGATATCACCCCCACATATTTCTCTACCAGATGACGATAATGATGAGGAGACAGATTTTGAGTCTACTCTACAGGTTGCAGCTCAGGACCCTAGTCTGAGGATAGGTCCTAGGATTTATCTAAGAATGCTGGGTAGGAGGAGTGATCAATGATACCCCAGTATAAGGAAGGTACCACCACACATGTACAATAATCAGATGTACCCTAGTCTGAGGAGGGTACAGAGTAGGCTTCCCACGATGCACCAGTACAACACGGGTAGAGTCCTACACCTACACATTCTATAAAAGTACCTTTGAGGTGCTGTGTAAAGGATATGGAGGTGGTTTATGATATGGATAGTTATATTTTGGAGACACGCAGTACTAAGAGAATTATTTATGAGAAGCATTGGAGTTATCTATCTAGGTTGAGTCGAGTACCATAATTATGGGCTGCATTCGATTGATATCAATTAGAGTAGATGACCATACCCCTTGGTTCTTACATCTCGGCCATGGTATGTGAGTTTTATGCATCTTAATGAGCTACAGTAGTTTATACTATATGCATAGCTCCAGGCTTGGTGAAATTCATGGAGCAGCCACAACTTGATCATACACTTGTGAAAGGGGTCAGTTTGATCTATCAGCAAAGACTATTCGTTATGTCATTTTTGGTCCTAATTATATTACTCCCATATCTATAGCCGAGTGCGATTACAAACTGATCTTCTCACGTGATCAACACATTATATGGGAGGCTGAGCACATACAAGATAGGGTTGAGATGGCTAGATGGATAACTGTTATATTTCACCATTGAGTGATGCGACCCCATGGATTGAGGGGCATGGTGTAATAAAAAAAGGTCTGTTGATATTTGAGGCCAAGTTTTGGTGGCTTTTGACTAAATATCGACTGTTCCCCATTATTTTAGATATTTTGTTGACTTAGGAGGGAGCAGCCCTGGTTTCTAGTATGATGGCTGGATATTCTATTAATTTTGCAGCAATCCTCAGGCATAAGATCCACGATAGAGAATTGGAGGAGTTGACTAATCTACCATTCCCTTGCATGATCTAGAGACTATGCAACGAGACTAGTGTACATGAGATACCGGGCATAGATAAGAGGGTACATTCTATGGATACTGCACAAACAAAGAGTATAAAGGGTCTGAAACACCTAAGATTTCTAAGTAGATCTATAGAGCCAACCGTAGTACCTAGGGCCCAGGCTGAGGGTCCAATACTTTCCATAGAGCCTGATGATGCACATGGAGGTTATGTGGGTGTTGGTGTTAATATGGAGATAGGGGAGCAGAGCGAGGCCCCAGATTCAAGTACGTTGGGCGAGGGGACATAACTAATTCTTCATCAACCCCGACTTTAACCTTAGATCTGGTTAGTTTATCTTCAGAGCCTACTCACCCATCTATTATAGCTCCTGCTATAGGTATGATTACTATATTTAGAGAGTTCTTGTAGAGCTTACTGGATAGTCAGAGGGCCGCTGATGCTCGGTTGAGGGTTGTTGAGACCGAGTTGACTACCCTCTATAAGTAGAAAAGATTAGAGATTCAGACCAGATTCAAGCAGGTAGAGGACAGATGGGAGGTCATATATAGAACTGCACTATTTAAGCTATGTGTTGACTTTTAGCATGTCTCAATGAGTTTGAGAGGATGGTTACAACCCAAATCATAAAGACATATAGGCCAGATCTAACCCAGATGAGGGAGGATTTTGATATATTATGGGTAGAGGTACGCTCTCTCACAGAGAGCTGTATAGCAGCCACTCCTTATATTATACCCTCAGTGGTCCAGATATCACCTCTTTACGCACCAAAATAATTTAATTTCTTCACAAAGGATGATGAGGAGGTCTCGGTAGTTGGAACAAAAAGAGGTCACCTAGGAGACTTGCAAGATCCTGATATGCCATATAACCAGGCCATTAAAAGGGCCAAATATAATTCGATAGAGACTGCAGACATTGATAGGAAGAGGCATATAGAGCTAATAGGGGGTGCATCATCTAATAGTGCACCGCTATCACCATCGTCTTCGCCAGCTAATATGATCCCATATGGGAATGCTTATGACACGGGCACCTAGTGCATCCCAGGTTTGTTCATACTTCCTTTTGTTTTGTATTATTTTTGGATATTGAGGATAGTGCATAATTTTTTAGTTGGGGTGGGATGTACCATATCCACCCCGAGTTTTTTATTGTCGTGCTTCTTTTCTTATTAGCCACAGTATGATTATAGAAATGGCATGTCTAGGATAGTTTGTGTCGTATTGTTTTTGTTTCATATTATGTTGTGTTTTTATGTAATTTGGAGATTTTTAAGTATTTAGGACAGTAGTCATGTTATGCATTGATTTTTGAGAAAAAATGATATCCCTTCAAAATTTGTGTTTTAGAATTGTGTGAATGTATATATGTGTGAACTTTGTGGACCTTGTTATGGATATATAATTAGGGATATGATAATCACTTGCTAACGATTGCATAAACTGGATAAGTAGTATCTTGAAATATTCACTATGTGTTATGTGAGTGTGAGATGCTACTTAGTTCCCTTTGTGTTTTAAATCTAGCACTTGCTCGGTTAGTCTTGCCTAGGTAGTAGGATAGTCGGTTAGGAAAGGATCATAGGCTGTTTTTGAGTTTAGTCCACTTTTAGCCTAAATGACCTTTTTGTGTGAAATAGTATCCTCTGATCCATGTTTTGAGTCTTATAGCCTATATTTCTTATTTCACATATTCACCTTACCATTTATATTACAATGAACCTGTTTTGGCCTTGGTCTTCTTGGACATTGTGCACCTTAACTTAGGCAAAATATCTAAGTTGCGGGTGGTTATCATAGGGGTGCATAGTATAAAGTGGGTATATAGAAAGGTAAAATAAGAGAAAAAATTAGTAGGAATGGGTGTGGTAGAAAAACAAAAAGAAAAAGAAAAAGAAAAGAAAAATTGTAAAAAAGTGAAAAAGAAAGAATAAAAGACCACACCCAACCTGAATGTGTAATAAAGAATAAAAAGGGATAAGTAAGGGTGAAATAAAAAGAAAATTGGCCAATAAGTGAGACCCCAAGGTTAGTGTAGTGCCAAGGAGGCTTATTCACTTGATATGTCCATATATGCCACACCATCCCCTAAGCCTACATCACAAGTCGAGAAAAGTCCTATAGTGATCCTAACTTCACTGTCTGAAAACTAAGGTAAAGAAAAAAGGGAAAGCCTATGGTATTTGATGCATATTTATTGGAACTTCTCTTTTGAGTGTGAGGGTCTCTTGACTGTCCTTGCATTGATATGCATGATTTCATATGAGTGAGTGGGACTTCTTTGTTGTGAGGGTACATGAGTCATAGTACTAACCATTTGCTTGTTTCGGGTAGTGTAACTTTTACATATGCGTGGTTATCTATGTTAATGTAATGCCATACCTTGATTCCATTGTGTCACATTATTGTGCTTCATATTCATACTCAGTCGGTTTTGAAAAGTAAGATTAGAGGGGGTGTTATGTTTTGAGCGTAAAAGTTTTGATTGACTACCTTGAATAGCTTAGATTCTCCTAGTTAAGCATCATTTTTATTTAGTTCTATTTTGTTGCTCGAGGACATGCAAACTGTAGTACCTCATACTTTTTTTATTTTCGTTTAGCCTCTAGTGTGCCAAGGGTCAAATATAAAAATGTATAACTCTTTATACATGTAGAATTTTCCAGCTTTAGACCCACCAAATTGTAGATAATTGAACCAGCATTCTAACCATACTAATTTCGCCTAAATTCGATACTCGGGTGAGAAGTTATGACACTTTTAGTAAGAAACAGTAGGCCAATGCAATAGAACCGTGTCGCAGTGAAGTACAAATTCGCAATTATTCATTTTCTAGTGAAGCACCGCAATTATGCCTCATCGCGATGATGTTCAAAATCCCATTCGTCCTTTTCCAGTAGCCCACCGTGATTGGCCAGTGTCGTGCTAGGAATCACTATGTATCATAGCACTGCATCATGGTGGAGTGCAAAATGGCACTCATCCTTTTCTAGTGATGCAACACTATAGCACCACATTATGCCAGAGCCCAAAATGGCACTCGTCCTTTTCCAGTAAGCCACTACGATTGCGCTGCATCATGCGGAGGCCCAAAATTGGGATTTCAGTTCCGAACTTAAAATTTCAAAGGGAAATTTAGTCTTTTCCCAAACCCCTAAATCGTGATAAATAGATAATTAAACCTATTCTAAGCATATTACGATTAGTTTTCATCAAATTACTCTCTAAGAAACCCTAGAACCTCAAATTTCAAACCGCAAAGAAATCCAAATTCCACCATTCTTTTTTCAAGATAACCCAAAATTCAAGATTCCCAATTCAAGATCTTCAAGAAACAATCTTAAAGAGCACAAATAGAAACTCAAATTTCAAGATTCTTCATCCATTCATTAAGGTATATGGGGTTGTCAAGAAGGATAATTCTTTCGTCCTTGTGTCCAAAATTATTTTTAAAGTTAATTTAACATGCATTTACACGAGTTTCAGATTAGGGTTCATACCCAAACATTTTTATTTGAAGATTATTATCCTACAAGTGATTTAAATGTTGAATTGAATGCCTACTTTTATATTTTGATGCGTATGACATTAATTTCTAGATTTAGAATTGAATTATCAATACTTTCATTATCAAGCATGAACTTTATGATGATTTGATGTATGGGTTACTAGGCCCTAGTTTGAATGTTGATATTTCAAGAATGATTTTGCTATTAAGCATCCCATGATTAGTTTATACTCAGTTTTTGAATCAAGATTTGGTCTTTTGATCCTCAGCTTAGATATGGAATCCATTTTATAGTTTTTTTACAGTTTATAGTGAACAGATACATGATTTTTTTCATTGTAAGCCCTTATATAAGTTTTAAAAGTGGATTTCCTGCAGAATGAACATACAGATTAAAGGGAGTAATATTTAGCACCGAGTTAGGTATGTTCATATACCCCATAACTACGAGCCAACGTAGGTTCAAATTATTAGCTTATTCCCATTTCTATATGAATGACAGTTATAGATGTGATCACTTAGCTTAGGATATACTCTTTGGCAAGAGTATGACACCTCTTCCCAATGTGAGGTTTTCCTATAAGGAAACTAGACGTTGGACACAATGATAGCTCATATAGTATATGTTAGTTAGAAGAACCTCCGTATAGAAAAGAGTAGTCCTAACAGAAAAGAAAAATAGAAAAACTTTTAGAAACTAAGTGTAAAGGCTCACGATTTTATTTAGATATTATTTTATATAAGTCATTAGCTACTAGATTTCAGCTTTTAGTTTACAGATACAGAGATGAGTCCTTTTACACTTAGCATATATGCTTTGAAAACAAATTTCAAGTATAGATTTAGAACTAAGTGTGGTGGTCCACAGTACTCATAGAGTATGTTCTATCATTCATGATTTATGATTACAGTTTTCAATTACTCAAGCCTAAGTGAGCAATAATTACTTATCATACATTGTTTATGAGAAAAATGTATATAGTTCCTCACCTTTTTACTTATGTATTCATCCCCATATATTCAGTACGTTCCAGAAGTACTGATCCACATATATGCCTATGTGTACATTGTTTTATAATGTAGGTTCAGGTGCCCATTTTCTGTAGCGTGAGTGATTTCGAGCACCTTTATCTACATCCTAATAGTTGGTGATTCCTTATAGTTTAGGGACCCATTCATTCAGTTTTTCAGCTTATTAGAGTAGTTGATTCAGCATTTTCAGTCAGTTTGAGTCAGCTGGGGGTTTGTCCCAGTGGCTCTCTAGCTATTAGTAGTAGAGGCTGGTCGGTTTGTTAGATAAAAATTCAAATTTCTAGTATTGATTGTCTAGACTTTTTAGTGTAATATTTTCAGATATTATGTTCAGATAATTTCAGCTTAGATCAGACAAACTTTCGCATTGATTTTTATGTTTATATTTCTCCATTATGAGTTTCAAATTTAGTTAAACGCTTACAGGGTTATCTTGAGGTTACTCGTAGTCTTGAGCACTGTGTGACATAGTGGGACCCATTTTTGGGGTGTTACACAAGCGTTCTAAGTTGAGGGTGTTGATGTGCTATAGAAATATAACACATTTGACGCTTAAAATGAGGAAAATATGCAAGTTTCTGAGGTTGTTTTGTTAGATATGATGTGTTTTGGGTATGTTTTACAGGAAATCATATTTTGGATGCTAAGTTTGTGAAAAAGATGAAAAAGGTGTTTTTGGATACTTATTGGAGTAATTATGGATGTTTGAAACACTTTTCAGCTTGTTCGTGATCAAAACATATTCGGGAATTGAAGATGAGCTTAAAAGATGACTCCCAACATTTGCTAAGTCAACATGTGGACCGTATGTGGTCAAAGAAAATTCCAGAAGTCTAAAATCCCGAGAGCTAAACTGCAGGATTTTTTGGTCCTGCCAGTTGCGGTAGCTACTTGCGCCCACCCTGCTGGCCGCAAGTGCTACCTGCACCTAGGTTCAGGGCGTGAGTAGGGACCATAAGTGTCCATGACCCTATTTTATCCTATATCATTAGGGTTTTTATTTTAGGGTTTCCTCATGTACTATAAATACCCTTTATGTGTTTTTAGTAGGAGTTACGCACTTTTGATATTCATAAACATATTTTGATTCCAAGATTAGATTTTGATCTTGGGATTCTCTTGTATTAACTTCAGTTGATTAATTCAGTTATGGATGTGGGTTTTCTACTTCTTATTATTGTGATTTATTCTACACTTTCAACCATGAATGTTGTTGATTACTTCACAAGTATAAGAGGCTAAAAACCCATAGCTAGGGTTGTGGAAACCCCTGGCAGATCGACAAAGTATGAAAAGTGATATTGTTGTTCTGAACCGATACCTATGCATGTATTGCTTTATCTTTATGATAATAGTTTTATTAATGGGTAAACATATTAGGATCCCGCCTAGATTATTGCTACTTACTCTAAAAGAGGAGTAATAACTAGGAAAAGATAAAGACAACAGTAATTTGGAGTTTAACTGTCGATCCACGCTTCTAGGTTTTATCTTAGTAAGATGATTATATTTCATATAATAACTAGAGACTCAAAAGGTAATATTTAACTGGGATCAAGATAAGGGTTAGTACGGCGACATCCTGAGACTCAAAAGGTAAAGGGTGAAATCTTTCTACTCGTTAAAAAGATTGTAGAAGGTACGTAACTTATCGATTCTGCATGAAAGGTATTGGTTTGGTTCAACAAATCATGACTCACCTACGGAGTTGAGAAGCTAGAGGGAACACAATCCTAGTGTTCACTTATGGCTGATTACGACCGAAAGTTGATACTCACTACTAGTTCAACATTGATTCTCAAATTCCCCCATTTACTTTTCCAGTTCTGTCCATTGATTACAACATTTGAGAGCCATAATTTCATGTATTCTCTTGGGAATCTACCCCAACCTTTTTTGGATTACTATATTTGGGAGCGACCATATCTTTTTTTGAGAGGAGGTGTGTTTGTACGTCACCAAACATCTCTATTTATTCCTAATGAGAAAAATTTAAATTTGCTCTAAAAAATTATAAAAGAGATACTGTGTTCAAAGAGCTCCCCTATGAAAAAAATGAAAAATGATCGAGGAGTAGGTGAGGTATGCTTCTACTAAACAAACACCAACAAAAACTAATAATAATAAAAAAATAAAATCTTTTTTGTTATTTTATAAATTTCATCACAAACTAGAAAATAAATCAAAATGAAAGTCCTATACTAACACTTCATCCTAGACAATCAGAAGATTTTCCATACCACACATAAAATCACACTTTGTCTCCAAAGAATAACTTAAAAGTAAGGATAAAAATATTATTTGAGGCCTCTAGGCCTAGCTAGTAGCATCATGTTTATCAAAGAGGTTTGACAAACCCCACACTCAGTCTTTACCATATTCCTTAGCTAAGATCTCCAGTACTCATACATTCTTTCAGCCTGTTGACTCAACAAAACCAAGGATGACATCAAAGAAAAAACTAAGGAAAAATAAGAACAACTACCTTAACTTGGGTTGCCTCCCAAGCAGCGCCTGGTTTATTATCGCAGGATGACTCACATTACAAATTTTATCTGCAGTCGCTCATCCTATTTCTATTGCTCAAATCCCATATTATTATTCTTTTCCATCCTCTTGAGTGCTTAATCTCAAGGCCTGCAGCATTTCCTACACTTACCTGTTTAGGCTCTCCTCCAAGTTTATCATTTCATGCTTAATTGTTAATTTGGGAAACTCTATGAGAAAGTTCAAAGAGGTAACAGTCTATTTACTCTTATCCACTCCACACTTATCCACCTTTATAACTCTTGATCATATATCTATCGCTATAATCTGAGGGTGTAGTGAGTATCTTGTACACTTAGAAAACCACCTCTTTATTATTCAATCTCATTTTTAGAGTACCCTCTCTAACATCTATTAGTGCTCTTTCAGTTGCCAAGAATGGACTTCCTAGTATGATTAGTACCCTATTATTTACATCATAATCAAGAACAATAAGGTCAATAAGAAGAATGAACTTACCAACCTTAATGATAACATCCTTTATGATTTTTTTGAGAATCACTCTTGTTTTGTCCACCATAGTAAGATCCCACAAAATTCTAAGCTTAACTCAACCCTTTAGAGCCTGATAAGGGGATCCCATACTTAGAAATTTTAGCTAAGTGTTTGTACTTAGAATTATTTTAGCCTTCATAAGTTGGAGATCTCATTTCACAACCCTTACGACCTTTAAATATCAATTTTCAGGTTGATTCAATATTAGGAATATTAGTAGTTGTTCCTGGACAAGTTTTAGATATTTTGGACCTTGTTTGATTCAAGTTTGGGAGTCTAAACTAGTGGATTGACGCAATCTCAATGTGCTGCATCGCCTATCACATCAATAAATGTTTTTCATAGCTCCAAGTGTTAAAATTCCAGTGAGTCGATGTGGACTTGATGTGGTCGGCCATAGCATTGATCCCATCGATGCGGCACATCGGGCTGCGCGTCACTGGACCCATTTTTAGTCTTTAAAAATCTGCTTCCTCGAGGGTAATTGGGTTTGTTCTCACCTTAAATCAGCCCCAAAACACGAGATTAATCATTCCAAAGGGGAAAATTCATCATTTTCTCTCAAATTACTCAAGAACAAACCCTAGGGAATCTAATTTCAAGATTTAATCTTCAAGAACACTCCATTAATCTTCACCAATTCAAGCACCAAGGTCTGTGAAGTGTTCATCCAAGGGTTTCCTTCCACCCTTGGAGTTCAAGAAACTCTTTTAAAAACTTTAAGTTGATTGATTTCATGAACTCCATGTTGGATTTGAGTATGTTCATGATTATAATGTTAATTGGGTTTCTAATCTATGGTTAATTACAATTTTATGTGAAATTACTTAACATGTGTGTAGTATCATGTGAATTCATGTTAAAACCCTTGATTTGGTAATTTGGGATTGAAATTATGATGCCTACATATTATTTAGTATTATGTGCATAACTTGTGTTCCCTAAGTGTTTGATAAGTTGCTCATGTGAATAAAATGGGAAAATCATGTCATGCTAGCATTTGTGCAAGCTTATACCTCGCAAGTGTTTGATGAATTGTCTCTATTAATGATTTATGAACAAATGTGCGTTGTTATGTTTTTCAAGTTTATGCTATGCTTTAATTTTCATGCTATTGAGTCCTGGAGCTATTCAATACCCAAAAAATCTAGCTATTTACCTAGAGATACAGTAGTTACAGAACAATCTCAGTAGTGTCATGAATAGTAGTATTCAGTAATCAGTCACGATCTCAGTTCAGTAATTAGTTTAGAACTCTGTAAACTCAATCAGTTAACAAAACTTAGTAGTACTCCGTCAGTTAGTGGAACCCAGTGAACTCAGTTCAGTTTAGTTATATAACACGATTAGTAATATTTTAGTCCAACCTAGTATAGTTTAGAAATCCATTTAGTGTCTATTAAGTTGGGAGTAGGATTAAGCATCGAGTGAACCCAAAGATGAGGACTCACCTGCCAATAGAGGGTGTGATCCTTAAAATCAGTCCTTGAGTTCCAGAACTACGTATCCAGTGTAAGTTGAGACATCAACCTTCCAGTTGAGGGTTGATGAGGTTTCCTACCTACCAGTCGAGGGTATCACTATTCTCAAACAAAGCACCTGCCAGACGAGGGTGACTCAGCACTTGTCTTTACCTGTGGCACGGTACTAACACCCTTCCAACTAGGGTTATAGGTTGGACCCCAAATTAGTTCAGAGAAGGGGCATATTGATTGGGTGATTACCTTCCATAGTTTCAGTTTTAGTTTCAATTTTAGTATAGAACTGTAATATCCTGTATTTTCTAGCCTAGATTAACCACCTAGATTAACCCTCAGTACATGGGTTATCCTAAATAATTTTATTTAGAATACTCATTAATTTTCAGATTATAGCCTTCCATTGCGTAGGAAATTCAATTAGCATTCCAACGATATAAAATTTGCGTAAATCCGATAACCGGGTAAGAAGTTATGGAGATTTTAAGTTTTAATCGTTAAACATCGTTGTTCAGGCTAGTAGCACATCGTGGAGTGTGTTAAAATAGAAATTATCAATTTCTAGTATTGCTCCATGATATTGGTGCATCGCGCCATAGACCCAGTTCACAATTGTCAATTTTCAGTGTACCAACGCGATTCCACCGCATTGCGGTGCACTTTCCATTCATAAATAAAGTGGCAATGTAATACCACCGCATTGCGCCACCATACAATTTCTTAGTTGTCATTTTCCAGTGGCTTAGCGTGATAGTAGCGCATCGCGTCAGGGGTCCAGATCGAGAAAATTTCATGAAAAATTAAAGTTGTGCCCAGGGTTAAATCAGTCTTTTTCTATGATTTTATTTCGCCCTGATATGGGATTTAAGCCCTAAAACGTGTAAAACCCTTCATTATTCACTTTTCTCCAAAATCAAAAGATAATTCTCTCTCAAGAAATCAAACCCTAGCTCTCAAGAATCAAGGTCAATCCCAATAATTTCTCCAAGAACTCATCGAATTAAGGTATGTTAGATGTTCATCTATGGATCCTTGCCTTCCATGGAGCCTAAGAATCCTTTTTCAAAATACAAGATTTATGATTTATGATTTTCATGTTTGAATTAGATTGAATTCATGTTTATGATTTTGTTTAAGTATTAATCCATGACTTAGATTACAAGTTTGAATAATTATTTCTAGTATGTATTGAATTACATGATATTCATGATAAACCCTCCAATTTGCAAGTTGATTGTTGTAACCATGTTAACCCTAAGTGTTTATGATTTAATGAACAAAGTATGCTTTTTATGTGTTTGATAAATTATCTATGAGAATTAAATAATGCCATTATAGCATGCTAACATGTATTCCCCATTCATGTACTAGTTTGATGGAATGTCTCTATGAATGAATTATGACCAAGGAAACATTGTTGTGTTATTCAAGATTATGATTTTCTTTACTTTTATGCTATCGAGTCTTGGGGGTATTGAATACCCAACAATTTGCTGTTATTTAGAGCCAGTGTCAGTTACAGAATAGTATTAATCATGTCACAATTAGTAGTACTCTCTGTCCATTACAAAACTTAGTAGAATTTAGTCAGTTACAGAACTTAGGAAAACTCAGTAATTTCAGTGAATTTAGTCCAGTTCAGTCTAGTATAACAGTTCAGTGTCTTTCAGTTAGGAGTAGGATTTAACACCGATTAAACCCAAGGATGGGGGCTCACCTGCCAGCAGAGTGTGTGATCCTTAGAAGCAGTTCTTACATTCCAGAACTACATAGCCAGCATAGGTTGAGATATCAAAATTGCTAGTTGAGGGTTGATGAGGTGCTCTACCTGCCGGTAGAGGGTACCACCATTCTCGTTTAGGGAACCTACCAGTAGAGGGTTACTTTTCATCTTGTCTTTACCCATGGCACAATACTGACACCTTTCCAATCAGCATTACAGATTAAACCCCAACTCAGTTATCTTATCTTATTTGGGGCATGTCGGTTAGATGATTACCTCCCACAGTTTCAGTTTCAGTCTCATTCTTTAGAATATAACTCAATTTAGTTCTATAGAATCAAGACTGTCAGATACAATACTCAGTTACCAGTAACTCAGATTATCAGTGATCTTAGATTATCAGTATATTTAGTTATCGGTTATCAGATTCAGTTCTAGTATGCTCAGTTATAGTATGCACAGTATGTTTAGTAGTTACAGATCCTCCATGTATGCTATCCAGCTCTTACATATCATTCAATTAGTTATTGTTCATACATATGAACCCATACATTTAGTCTTACCTCATTTAGCATACCAGTACATTCCTATGTACTGATTGTATACCTATTTCCTGTGAGGTGATGTTTCATATCATTGGTCCGGACGCTCAGATTCTTGACCACGCTTAGCTAGATTCATCCAGTAGTAGCAGATTTAGTAGTAAGTCCTCATCTATCAAGGATATACTTTTTTCCAGTACTTTAGCTTAGAAGTATTTTAATAGATAGAGTTAAATTGGGAGATTGTTCCATCAACTCCACTTTCAGATAGTCTCAGGTAGAGGCTTTACAGACTAAATTTTTATATAGCATTAAATTTTATAGATATAATATTTTATTAGTATTTTAGATGTTTTGAAACTTATGGCACTTTAACCTATTATTCCACAGTTATTTCAGTATTATTGTTCAGTGCTCACAGCAGATATCATTCATGGGTTAGCTTATGGTCCTTCTAGGTTGTAAGCACTATGTAGCATCTGGGGTGTATTCTTGGGGTGTTATAGGAACTCATTCAGTTCTATAGAATCAGGACTGTCAGACACAGTCACTCAGCTCAGTATTAAACTCAACACAGTTCCACAAAATCAAGACTATCAGAAATAGTCACTCAGTGATCAATAATGCAGTATCGGTAAACTCAAATATCAGTTGTTCAATTATCAAAACTCAGTATTTAGTGTTACCATGATATCAAATACAACATATGTAGATATGTGCATAGTATTGTATAATCAGTGTTTCATCAATTTCAGTTATACATGTGTTCTCATTCAGTCATATTCATGTTGCTCAGTCAGTTATTTATTCATGCACACAAATCCATGCATATCAACCTAACTCACTTAGCATACCAGTACATTCAAACTACTGATGCATACCTTTTTTTATGCTATGATGTTTTATATCATAGGTTCAGATGTATGGGCTCCTGACCACACTTAGAAGCCCATTTATTAGTAGCAGACCTAGTGGTGAGTCCTCATAGTTTGAGGACAAAGTATCATATCATTTCATTATTTTGGAGTTCAGTTTATTTTAGTTGTCGAAGTTAGTTCGGGACTTATCCCATCAACTCCATATTCATACAGTTAGAGGCTTTTAAAGAGATGTTTCAGTATTCAGTTATTAGTATTGGTTTTCAGTTATGAACCTTATGGCATTTGCAACCTTACTTTCGCATTTACTTCAGATATATTATTATTACCATATTATTATTACTTAGAGCTCACATCATGTACTAGTCATGGGTTAGATGGTGGTCTTTCATGGTCGGTAGCACCATGTAGCATTCAGGGTACAGACTCAGGGCGTTACAAACTTGGTATCGGAGCCTAAGGTTCAACAGAGTCCTAGAAAGTCTAAAAGATACATCTAGTAGAGTCTTGTGCATGGGGTGTAGCGCACCACACTTATGGACAAGAGGCTATTAGACATTTTTAGGAAAAGTTTCCCTTCTTTCAATATTCATGTCGTGCAAGTGAGCATGAGATAGAGTTAAACTTTTAGTCTAATCCATTTATCCCTTTTGTTTATTGAATATGCCTCATAAGAAGAATGGAAGAAGGACAAAAAATTAGCCAGCCCCTCAGTCCATTCAGGTAGATCCTCTGGACGAGCATATCTCCCATGCAAAATTCAAGGCTATATTTACTACTCTAAGAAATTCAGTAGCAGCCCCAGAATAAATGCCCAGCTGCCATTCTGGATAATCCAATAGCCAATACTGCTGCAACCAGGATTTGACACTTCACCCAAATAAATCCACCAATATTTATAGGGTTTAAGTCAGATGAGGACCCACAAGAATTTCATAATCAGGTGCAGAAGGTCATAGATATTATGGGGGGTGACGGCTAGTGAGAGTGCTGAGTTGGATGCATATCAGTTGAAGAATGTGGTTCACTCATGGTTCAAGTAATGGAAGGCAGAAAGGGCTGCAGATGTAGGGCCCATGGAATGGAAGGAGTTTTCCACTATTTTTCTAGATAGGTTCTTCCTGCTAGAGTTGAGGAAAGCTAAGGTTTTTGAGTTCATTAATCTAAAGCAGGGTAATATGACGGTGAGAGAGTATTCTCTCAAGTTTATTCAATTAGCTAGATATGCCCGTCACATGGTAGCAGATAGCAGATCTTAGATGAGTAAGTTTGTTTTGGGTATGTCTAACAGTGTGGTCAAGGAGTGTAGGACTGTAATGATGATTAAGGAGATGGACATATTATGGATCATGTTCCATGCTCAATAAATAGAAGAGGCTAAGAATAGAGAGAAGGAGAGAGAGAATAAGAGAGCGAGAATAGGTAGTTTCAACTTTGCTCAGCCTAAGTCAGAGGATAGAAATTGCTCTCAGTTCTACCTGAAATCCTCAGTTCCAGCTCCGTCCTGAACCAATGCTCCAACACCAAGATTCAGAGATGGCCCCAAGGATAGGTCTCCAAGCCCTAAACCCCAGGGTAGTGTTAGAAGTGCCTGAAAAAAATCCTCTCTGCCAGAAGTATGGCAGAAACCATCAGGGCATCTACAGGGCTGGCAGTGATGTATGTTTTGGATGTGGTAACCCAGACCACAGGGTCAGATATTGTCCTCATTCAGGTTCCCAGGGTTAGTATAATTATCCCCTAGCTCAGTTCGGTCGCCCGAATCAGCAGGGTGCCACTTCTAGTGCCACTAGTGGGCAACGCCCAAACAGACTCTATGTACTTCAGTCCCGATAGGATTAGGAAAGTTCTCCTGATGTGATCACTGGTACATTACAAGTTTATCATTTATATGTTTATGCTTTGCTAGATCCAGGAGTTTTCTTGTTCTTTGTAACTCCTTATATAGCCGTTGACTTCAAAGTCAGTCTCAAAATTCTAGCAGAGCCTTTCTCAGTTTCTACCCCAGTAGGTAAATCTATCATAGCCTGATGGGTATACAGGAACTATCCGGTTATGGTGTCTCAAAAAGTTACTTCAGCAGACTTCGTAAATTAAAGATGAAAAATTTTAATGTCATTCTCGGCATGGATTAGATTCATTCATGCTATGCTTCAATTGACTATAGAAACTGAATTGTTTATTTTTAGTTTTCGAATGAACCTGTCCTAGAGTGGAGGGATAGTACTTCAACACTTAGAGGTCAACTTATTTCCTACCTTAGGGCAAGGAAAATGATATCTAAGGGATGTGTCTACCATCTCGTTCGAGTCCAAGACTTTAGTTCAAAAACCTCTACTCTTGAGTCAGTGTCAGTAGTATGTGAATTCCCATATGTATTTCCCAAAGATCTTCCTGGAGTCCCTCCCGAAAGGAGAATTGACTTCAAAATTGACCTTCTTCTAGATACCCAGCCCATCTTTGTTCCGCTATGCAGAATAGATCCAACATAACTTAAGGAGTTAAAAGAACAATTGAAATATCTCCTAGATAAGGGATTCATCAGACCCAACATATACCTATGGGGTGCACCAGTTCTATTCGTGCATAAGAAAGATAGTTCTCTCAGAATGTGTATTAACTACCGTCAACTAAATAAAGTCACGGTCAAGAACAAGTATCCACTTCCTAGAATCAATGACTTTCTTGACCAACTTCAGGGTGTCAATTACTTTTCTAAGATAGACCTCAGATCAGGCTATCATCAGCTCAAAATCATAGAATGTGACATTCTGAAGACAGCCTTAAGAACTCAGTAAGGTCACTTCAAATTCTTAGTCATTTCATTTAGTCTTACCAATGCCCTTTTAGATTTTATTGAATGAATCGTGTGTTCAAGTAGTACTTGGACATGTTTGTTATAGTCTTTATTGATGACATCCTTGTCTCCTCCCGCAGTGAGCATGACCATGCAGACCATCTCAGAATAGTATTACAAACTCTTAGGAACTATTAGTTATTTGCCAAATTAAGTAAGTGCGAATTTTGGCTAAGGTCTGTAGGTTTCCTCGGCCATATAATTTTCAGAGATGGTATTAGAGTCTATCCCTAAAAGACCAAAGCAGTGAGAAATTGGCCTAGACCCATATCTCTATTAGATATTAGGAGTTTCTTGGGTTTGGCTGGCTATTACCGACGATTTGTTGAGGGATTTT
Source organism: Capsicum annuum (assembly GCF_002878395.1). Lineage (NCBI taxonomy): Eukaryota > Viridiplantae > Streptophyta > Magnoliopsida > Solanales > Solanaceae > Capsicum > Capsicum annuum. The sequence goes on from NC_061121.1 coordinate 197,627,542, forward strand.
CATCTATTTCATCCCCTATGTCTAGATTGACTCAGAAGAAAGTCAAATTCTAGTAGTTAGATTCTTGTGAGAAGAGTTTTTAGGAGTTGAAGAGTCAACTAACTATAGCCCTAATTTTGACTTTACCAGATAGTTTAGATGGATTTATGGTATATTGTGATGCTTACAGAGTTGGTTTGGGGTGTGTTTTGATGCAGAGAGGTAAGGTCATAGCCTATATCTCTGGACAACTTAAGCCACATAAAATAACTATCCTACTCATGATCTTGAGTTAGCAGTTATAGTATTTGCTGTAAAGATTTGGAGGCACTATTTTTATGGAGTTCACGTTGATGTGTTCATTAACCATAAGAGCCTGCAATATGTATTTTCTCAGAAAGACCTAAACCTCTATCAGAGAAGATGGTTGGAGTTGTTAAAGGATTATGACATGAGTGTTCTGTATCATTTGGGCAAGGCCAATATAGTGGCTGATGCTCTCAGTAGGATATCTATGGGTAGTGTTGCTCACGTAGAAGATGATAAGAAGAAGTTAGTTCAGGTATTTCATCAGCTTGCCCAACTAGGTATTCGCTTAGTTGATTCAGCAGAAGGTAGTGTATGGGTGCAGAGTAGTTCAGAATCATCCCTGGTTTTTGAGGTGAAGGAAAAACAGGATAGGGATCCCAGTCTAGTTAAGTTGAAAGAATAAGTCAGACTTTAGAAGATATTTTAAGAGCGTGTTCCATTGACTTTAAGGGTAGTTGGGATAACCATTTTCCATGATTGAGTTTGCGCATAATAACAGCTACTATTCCAGCATTCAGATGGCTCCGTTTGAGGCACTTTATGGGAGGAGATATAGGTCTCCCATTGGTTGGTTTGAAGTAGGTAAAGCCACTGTGGTAGGGCCTAACTTGGTATTTAATACCTTAGAAAAAGTTGAGTTGATCAGGGAAAGGGTTAAGACTACTCAGAGCTGGCAGAAATAGTATGTCGATGTGCGTAAAAAGGATCTAGAGATTGAGATTGGTCACTATGTGTATTTGAAAATCTCTCGTATGAAGGGATTGAAGAGGTTTGGCAAGAAGGGGAAGCTCAGTCCTCGATATGTCGGTCCTTACCGAATTCTCAACCATTTTTGAAAGGTAGCTTACGAGCTTGAGTTGCCTTCAGACTTAGCTTCACTGCACCCAGTATTTCATGTCTGCTTGCTTAAGAAGTGCATAGGTGACCCAGTAGTTGTAGTCCCTATAGAGGGCATAGATACTCAGAATAGCCTCTCTTATAAAGAGATCCAGTCGAAATCCTTGATTATCAGATTCGCAGACCGAGGAACAAAGAAGCCCCTCTAGTCAAAGTTCATTGGTTAAATCAATTCGTTAAGGGAGCTACTTGGGAAGCAAAAATAGATATACAGACCAAATATCCTCACCTCTTCTCCGCAAACTCAGATTCAGCTCAAGGTAACAACTTTCCTTAAATTTACTCAATTCCATATTTAGATTTCCTTTATAAGTTTGATATCAGTTCAGTTACACAACATTCTCGTATCATGCATACCTCCATGAAATAGCTCAGTCATGTGTCATGTCTTCAGAATTCAGTCATGCATCAGTTATGCATATTCAGTATGATAATTCAGTATATCATTAATTCAATCATGAAATCATGCTTCAGTTGTGCATGACCAGTATGTACATTCAGTCTATCAACATTCTCAGCTTATTCATACCCATTCGAGGATGAATATTCCCAAGGGGGAGATATTATAAGACCCTGTAAAATTCTAAGCTTAACTCAACCCTTTAGAGCATGAGAAGGGGCCCCATCTTAGAAATTTTAGCTAAGTGTTTATACTTAGAATTATTTTAGCCTTCATAAGTTGGCGATCTTATTTCACGACCCTTACGACCTTTAAATATCAATTTTTAGGTTGATTCATGATTAGAAATGTCAGTAGTTGTTCCCAGACAAGTTTTGGATTTTTTGGACCTCGTTTAATTCAAGTTTGGGAGTCCAAGTGAGTGGATCGATGCAATCCAGACGCGCCGCATCACCTATCGCATTGATAAATGTTTTTCCTATCTCCTAGTATCAAAGTTATAGTGAGTCAATACGGACTCAATGCGATACATCGGCCATAGCATCAATCCCATCGATGCAGCGCGTCGGGCTGCGCGTCACTGAGCGCATTTTCAGCCACAAAAAAGCAACATCCTCAGGAGTAATTGGGTCTTTTCCCACCTTATATCAGCCCCAAAACACGATATTAATCATTCCAAAGGGGTAAACTCTATCATTCTTTCTCAAATTACTCAAGAACAAACCCAAGAAAATCTAATTTCAAGATTCAATCTTCAAGAACACTTATTAATCTCCACTAATTCAAGCACCAAGGTATGTGAAGTGTTCATCCAAGGGTTTTCTTCCACCCCTGAAGTTCAAAAAACTCTTTTAAAAACTTCATGTTAATTGATTTCATGAACTCCATGTTGGATTTGAGTAATTTCATGATTCTGATGTTAACTGGGTTTCTAATCTATGGTTTATTACAATTTCATGTAAAATTACTTAACTTGTGTGTAGTATCATGTGAATTCACGTTAAAACCCTTGATTTGGTAATTTGGGATTGAAATTATAATGCCTACATGTTATTTAGTATTATGTGCATAGCTTGTGTTCCCCAAGTGCTTGATAAGTTGCTCATGTGAAAATAATGGGAAAATCATGTCATTCTAGCATATGTGTTAGCTTATACCTCGCAAGTGTTTGATGAAATGTCTCTAAGAATGATTTATGAACAAGTGTGCATTGTTATGCTTTACAAGTTTATGCTATGATTTACTTTTGATGCTATCGAGTCCTGGGGGTATTCAATACCTGAAAAATCTAGCTTTTTACCTAGAGCTACAGTAGTTACTAAATAGTATCAATAGTGTTATGAATAGTAGTATTCAATAATCAGTCACGGTCTCAGTTCAGTAATTAGTTTAGAACTCAATAAACTTAGTCAGTTAACAGAACTCAGTAGTACTCTATCAGTTAAAGAAACCCAGTGAACTCAGTTAAGTACAGTTAGATAACATAATCAGTAATAGTTTAGTCCAGCCTAATATAATTTAGATATCCGTTCAGTGTCTATTAAGTTGGGAGTAGGATTCATCACCGAATGAACCTAAGGATGGAAACTTACCTGCTAGCAGAGGGTGTGATCCTTAAAAGCAGTCCTTGTGTTCCAGAACTACGTAGCCAGCGTAGGTTGAGACATCAACCTGCTAGTTGAGGGTTGATGAGGTGTCCTATCTGCCATTCGAGGGTACTACCATTCTCACACAGAGCACCTACAAGATGATGATGACTCAACACTTGTCTTTAGTCGTGGAATGGTACTGACACCTTTCCAACTGGGGTTACAGGTTAGACCTCAAATCAGTTTAGAGAAGGTCATGTCAGTTAGATGATTACCTCCCATAGTTTTAATTTCAGTTTTATTCTCAGTATAAAACTCGGTTTAGTTCTACAGAATCAGGACTATCAGACATAGTCACTTAGCTCAGTATGGAACTTAGCACAGTTCCACAGAATCAGGACTCTAAAAGACAGTCACTCTATGATCAGTAATATAGTATCAGTGAGCTCAAATATCTGTTGTTCAGTTATCAGAACTCAGTATTCAGTGTTACGACGATCTCAGATATAACATATGTAGATACGTGCACAGTATTGTATAATCAGTGTTTCATCAGTTTCAGTTATACATATGTTCTCATTCAGTCATATTCATGTTGCTTAGTCAGTTATTTGTTCATGTACATGAACCCATGCATATCAGCCTACCTCACTTGGCATACCAGTACATTTAAAGTACCGATACATACCTTTATTTTGTGCTCTGATGTTTTATATCATCTGTTCGGACGTACAAGCTCCTGACCGCTCTTTACAGCCCATCTATCAATAACAGACTTAGTGATGAGTCCTCATAGTTCGAGGACAAAGTATCATATCATTTCATTATTTTAGAGTTCAGTTTATTTCAGTAGTCGGACTTAGTTGGGGACTTGTCCCATCAACTCCATATTCAAACAGTTAGAGGCTTTCAGACTAGAGTATATCAGACAGATATTTTAGTATTCAGTTATCAGTATACAGTATTGGGTATCATTTATGAACCTTATGGCATTTACAGCCTTATTTCCGTATTTATTTTAGATATATTATTATTATCATATTATTATTACTCAGTGCTCACAGCAGGTACTAGTCACGGGTTAGCTGGTGCTCCTTCGTGGTCGCTAGCACCATGTAGCATCAGAAGTACAGACTTGGGGAGTTACAACCATTTGGAGCACCACTAAATATGGCCTAGATTTTCCAAACCTAGAATGTTAAACACATATTGGGGCATCAAGTTGATGTTTGCCCCAAAATCACTCAAAGCATGGATCACATCACTTTCACCAATTTGTATGGAGAGGTCAAAACTCCCACGGTCCTTAAGTTTTTTAGGCATCTTGCTCATCACCACTGAACTGCACTTCTCAATAAGTGCTACCGTCTCAATGTCATCGAGCTTCATCTTGCTTTTTACCATATCTTTTAAGTACTTAGAATACTTAGGAATTTACTTCAAAAAATCTAACAAAGGAAGGTTAATGTGAAATTCTCTAAGCGTGTCAACAATCTTCTTACAACAAATATCCTTTTTGGTCTTTTTAAGATTTTAAGGAGATGGTGGTAGTGGTCTCTCTGGTTTATCCTCAACTTTCTTTGTGTTCGGGTTTTCAGACTTCCCCAAATTTTTAGTCTCTTTGGCTGGCACTTGCTTCTCATCTACTTGCTATGGGACCCACTCTATTTATACCTCTTGATTTTTCTTTGAAGGTTTGTCAATCAGTTCTCTACTACCCCTAAAGGTAATTGCTATTACTTGATTTAGATTTTTTATATCATTCAACAAATCTCCTTGAGGTCTTGTGTTCTGCACTTATGCTAACTGGACCAATTTTGACTCCAAATTTTTTTAGCTAGTTGCTAATTTTTTATTTTAGCAGCCATTTGATCTTGATTGACCAGGATCTTCTTTAAATTATCCTCTATATTTCTAGCCTGAGTTATTCTGATTACCGTGCTGCTGCTGAAACTATTATGGTTGAGCTTGATTATTGGTCCATGAGTAATTGGGCTGACTCTGCTAGATGCTGTTGTAGGCATTACCGTAATTTTGATTTTCTTTTGTGCATTGCATAAAATTCCCTGACTCTGAATTTTCTCCACATAAGTCTGCAGAATGATCACTACCTCCACAAATTTTACACCATGCCTGAACTTGCTAAACTGCATTAACTTCAGCTTGATGTTGATTCATACTCAACTTACTGAACTGCGTCATTATTTGGTTCTAAAAAGATGCCAACGGAGCAGCAAATGTTGTGATAGTATCCACCTTAATCATACCTAGAACCTTTTTCACCATACTCTAGGATAAATCATCCTTCCATTTGAGATTACCTTGTACAATTCATTAAGAAGAGTATACAACTTATCATAGGTTTTCTCTAATGTTTGACCACTTGCAACTAAATCTAGCAAGATTTTTATGTTATCGTCATGACTTTTAACAAAAGTACGAGCTAATACCTTATTGTCCTATTGGTGATGCGGATAATCTCTGAAAAGAGACTTGAATATCTCCCATGAATGATAGAGATTCTCATATGGCTTTTGTTTAAAACTCAGGATCTCACTCCTCAACCTCGTAATTTTGCTATAAGGAAAGAATTGAATGAGAAAATTCTTTTCCAAGTCATCCCAAGTTGTGATCAAGTTTGAAGGTTCTGCCTTCAACTATTTCTTCATTTTTCCTAATACTGAGAAGGGGAAAAGAGTAAGCCTCATATAATCTATAGAGACTTAATCGGGAATGAAAGTGTCACTGATCTCCAAAAAGTTTTATAAGTGAACCTATAGATTTTCATGTCACATGCTTGTGAATTACCCGCTACTGTGCAATAATTATACCATGTTTAGCTTAACGTCAAATCTACCCTAGGTTCTGATCTATGGATAGTAGAGGTAACATAAGTTATGAGCGTGATTTCCACTCCGCGCACTATCCTATAAGCTGGTTATTCTTCAACCATGATTGCAGAAATAGATTCGCTTTGTTGAACTTGCGAGATATGATAGAGAAGTGTTTCTTATTTCCTCAATTGGTACAAGCATAGCTCAGGTTTGATATATAGTTCAACTAAATATCTTTTCCTTACCAACTTGCTTTGGATTTCAGCCTATACCTGCAAGTTCAGTAGCTAAGACCGAGTTTTCAGCACTTATCAAATGGAGTAGTAAAACTAAAAATTATAGCGTTGCTAATTTCTAAAGTCCTCGACAATGATGTCAAAAATTTGTTGCATCCAAATGTACACACAAGTCTCCGTGATTGTGCAAGTCATAACGTCTCTCTTTTGAACTGAATATCAATCCCATGGGGACTTGATATTTAGCAAGAAATCCAATTCTAGCAGTACTAATGAGATTAAATAAGTGAGAGATGTAACCAAAAGAGAGTTTGAGTTTCAAAGATTTATAACATAATAATAAAAAATAACGAGAATCTGAAGTGTTTAAAACAATAATAAAGAAGAATGTAAGGTCAAGACAAATTGAACAATCTTACAAAGCTATACAATCTCATTGGTCAAGTTAACTATCTTGGTTGTTGATTCATGGGGTTAATAACATGATTATGATCTTTTGAACCTCTATTTGTCTATCTAAATTAGCCCCACAACTACATCATGGAGAAGGGACGTGAGAACTAATCTAAACGCATTTGTATTTTTTTCGTATTTGAATTAAATGGGGAGAATTAGGTATATTCCTATCCTAACCACGAATCCTATCTTTACTTCTTTTAAAAGACAAGAACCTACTCCTTATGTTCCACATTCTAATCTAAAGTTCTCCTTCCGGACTCAGAATAGAAAAATAACTGTATTCTAAAGGCCAGTCAATAAAATAGTAATAACAAAAACATATGAAGAATCGAATATGATAATAAACTTTAAACCAACTTAATTGAATGCGAAGTATTCATGTTCATAGCCTCAACCCTAGAAAGAAGGTATTTAGTCGTTTATAGCTATACAAAGAATCACAATAATTGAATTCATGAGTAGATACTACAAGAAAACTAATGTAAAGAACAAAAACCCTATTTAAAGACTCCATCATATGATTTCTCTCTCCTATGTTGTTAAAAAATGATGAGAATAGAAGCTAGTTATTCTATTTATAACGTAGGATAAGTTTTGTCCGAAAAGATCCAAGGTCGTGGCACTCTCTTATCGTATGACCTAGTTGGCGTGCCACGCTATAATCACACACCCATACTGTTTTGTGCCATTCAATTTTTGGCCAGCATTGTGCCACGCCAATAATACAGAGCTTAGCTTCCTTGGGATAGAGACATGGTTTAAACTCGATTTTCCCTTTCTTGTGTAATCCTTCTACTTGTCTTAAGTTTTGCACTTTGTAGATGCCTTTTCAACTACACTTAATCTTGTTTAACTTTTTGGTATTGCTCCTAATGCCCTCAATCATCCACAAGAACGGTATTGACACCAAATCAATCTCATTCCTTGCAAGAATTATATACCTAAAACACTAATACTGTCCATTAGTTCACTCACACAATTTAAGCTTAATCAAATGAATATATATACATTGTAGCTCACAAAATAGAAAAAAGGATAAGCAATAACTAGCACTTGGACATATAAATACATATAAGATCAGTTTTCAACTGTAGACTCCTATAACCTTGGGAAAAGTATTTCTATAATAAAATGTTGATTTTTTCCCTTTCGTTTTCAAATCTATTTTTGACTCGACTTAAAAATCATCAATATGGGTATCATTATCTTTCTTTTAATACGTAGATGTTATATTCATATGTTTTAGTTGATTCTGAAACCGTTTGAAAGGAAAAGACTTCATGTTAAAGGACTTTAGGCTTAAATTTCGGCGCTTTGAGGTAGGTTATGACTTAAACTTTCTTCTGATTGGATTGAATAGTTAATAAATAAGTAAAGCATGCTATCGGTTTAGAAAAATAACTATGGAAATAATCTAGGATATATTTCCAAGTAGCTATTATATTGTAAAAGAAAAATAATGTCATTAAAAAAATAAATGGGACAATAATAAAAGTTAAATATTTTAATTCTTGAAAGAAAAATAAAAAAAAATTGTTCTTAAAAACGAAAAATCTCACCGAAAAATATTTGAATAAGGGGTTATCATTCCCATTTAACATGTGGAGGAAATATCATTTTTCAAATCTTAAGGACCATTTGATTGGAAAACTATCTCGAGATTAGCCATCTTGGAATTAGTTATTCCACCCTCAAAAAGGAATAAAAATAATACTACAATTCCAAGATAACTAATCACGGAATGAGTTATCCCATGCATTTTATCAAAACCAAACATGTGATAAGCTCATCCTAAAAGTAATTCAAAAATTAATTATTCCTTATCACTTTCATCAAACGATTCCGAAATGTTAAGGGGTAGGTGGGATTGACTCCCAAAAGACTACCATACTTCTCTCAAATGCAATGGGCATGCTCCAGTTTTGCCTCATCCAACTTTTAATTGAGGTAAATTTCATTTATGATATTCAGAGGCAAAGTCATAATTAAAAGTTAATAGATTAAGGAGTCTACTTTTTTTTTTTCATCATTAAATTTTAAATAAATAATTTGTATATATTCAATGAATTTTTTAAGATAAATATATATAGATTATGAACCAGAGTTCTTTCTTCAATCGACAATAAATTCTACTTTACCTAGGCCCCGAATCCCGTCGATAACCCAAAATGGAAACTACTATAATAATATAGAGTAACCTACTGCATTCAAAATTCTCAATCTATGAAGTTGTGGATTATAAGTCCAAGTCTGCTTGAATTAGTGAAGCTACAAAAATTCGTCTTGAAAATCTACACAATCACTTGCTAAGAATTTGACATACGTCATATATAAAAGTAAGAAATTATAATTTTTCACACATTTTCTGTTACAAATTCATCCTAAGTATAGTGTACTCATCTTAATTGTTTTTGTCGGATGAAATTGTGATTTTTCAAGTTGTGTGTAGGGCTATAACTTCCAATTCCTAGCTAGAATAGCATCCTACAATTAGGTGCATGTGATACTGTGTCATCCTAGAGTTAATTTAACTCTCCAAAAGCAAAAGAGACCACATAAATATTTGGGATGAAGATGGTTAAGTTTTGAGAAATAAGCAATAACAAATCTAGTATAATGCCACATCGTAGGGTTTGAAGAGCATAACAAGAAGATAATGTAGATAAATTAAATAAAATAAAAAAAGAAATATACAATCGCAAAGCATTTCTCTAACACAAAGGAAAAAAAAACAAATGCGGTAATCTGACAATGACAGTATTAAGTATTGAAAGGCAAATGTCAGAGGCGTTTGCTACTTCCAATTATAAAAAGGACAACTCCTCTGCAGCAGTTTTACGGTCTTTTTGTTTGTCTACTTTATCACCTTTATCGACATATTACAATTATTCTATGTTTCTATACTCACTAACAACAATATCAAAAAAGCAAAACCAAAAAGAAAAAATAATCAACCATTCTTTTGACTCCATTCTAATTGTTCCTATTCTAGCAAAGACTACAAATAGGAAATGCCATTTTCTTGCTTACCATGTTTTGTTCCTCCTCATCTTCTAGTTTTTGTTGTTCCAATGAAATGACTAATAAAATTTTCACTCTATTGTCTGATATCTGAGGTTAAAAATCCAGAGATTTTAAGGTGACCCTTCTTGTCATTTCTATTGAGTAAATATATGTAACAGTGCTAATTTTGGTCATGGCTCAACAGGTATTCCTTTCATTTAAATTTGTTTGTCTTACTTTCTTTTGTTATTTTTGTTAAAAAATAATGTTTCTTTTTATTTTTTGGTGAGTTTAAGATGAGTATGTTTAAGAACATTTTGATACACGTTTCGCATTTTTAGTTTAAAACTACAAACTACAAAATTTTCTACTTTCTTGGATTTTTTATCAAGTCAAGTCAGACATACAAATTAAAATGGAGGGATCAATTTTGTTGTCCTATTGTCATATTTTTGGAATTTAACCATACGGGGTTTTATTTCCTTGAACAGAATTTGAACACTACACTAACAGGCTAGTCCCTTCATCACGTTATAGAATATTTTGTCCTTTGGCTTTTTGGTCAGATTATTGAAATGATAGATGGAAAAACCCCCACTAATGTTTTTTTATTTATTTTTATGTTGGATTGTTGTTTGATTTGATTTGATGGAGCAGGAAGAGGGTTGGCCTTTGGGATTGCAGCCATTGAATTTGAGAATAGGTTTAGGTAGAAGTAGAGATGGATCAACTTCATTCAACACTTCACTTAGTGACTCTCTTTCTTCCTCCACTGATTCCTCTTCAGATTTGGACACTGAGGTACATTCTACGTAATAATTGTTTTTTTCCAACCTCCACCCTTCCCTGTGTCTGAGCCTGAAATTTTACTGCGGCGGTGTTACAGTATAAAAAAGTAGGCGCACGTAGAAAACAAGGGAGTCAACATAAAGTATAAATCTACATAAAAACTAAAATTCTTAACTAGCTAAACAATGTACTTTTCCGGGAACCCTTAACATAAGGTGGCTCTGCCACTATGCCCCTCTCCATCCCTACCCCTCACACCTTCCCAACCAATATACCTTAATTTGATGTGGCAACTTGATAATATAAAATAATTATTATTATATTGCTAGGTTACCTAAATGATAATTGTAAACTTATTATCCATAATAGTCAGTTTGGTAACAAGGGAAATAAGAGAGATTAATTAACTACTATAGGTAGTTTTAATTATTTACAGTGTTAGGGTATATAAGTTAGATTCTCCTTGCCAAGTACGCTATAAAAAATGTAGTAATAATTTGGTCAAAAAGCTAGAACATGTGTCTTGCTTTAACCTGTGCTAATATTCCTATAAGTTGATATAATTTTTGTTTCAACTAATTCTTTCTAAGCTGTATATTCTTTATTAAGTCATTGTATTCATGAAAAAGTTTCATACTTAATTTGTGTGCAACATTTGTTTAGTTAATATGGAGATTAGTACAATGAAAATTCAATTATGAGTTTTATGTGATGTTATATATTTGGGATAATGATGACAGAATAAGTGAAAATGTGAAAAAAGAATGTAATAAATTGAAGAATTTGAAGCATAAGTTTATTAAAACAAATTAGAATCAAAAGTAGATATTTACTGTAATGTAGTATACTTGGCTTAGCCTCCAAATCATATGATAAACCTGGATATTTTCAATCTTGACTAGTAATAGTTTCATGCATCCTGTGAAGTATTTTTTTGAGTGATGTCAATGTCTATACATGTTCAATGCAAATTGGGACCATAACATTATTAAAGCTGTCACTAATGTCCCTTTAGTACATTGACATTTGAACCACATTTATCAGGGCTGTGTAGCATGTTTCAACTTTAAAAGTAGTATCCTGTTGTCCTAGGTTCTTCAATGGCCCTTCATAAATATTGTTCTGCTTATATTTTTTTGGATCCAAATAAACCTTAATGAACCAGCAGTGCTAAGGAAATTAAGAACTTCCTGTCATGACACTCGTTAGACCAAGTTTATTTCTAGGCTAATTACTTGAAGAATCATAAACCGATCTTTTGAGATTATTCAGAAGAGTGGCATATGCAAGTAGGGATGTCGGTTTATAGTCACTATTCAGCTTACAAGGACGATTGAGTGTGAAATTGTGGTGATTTGAAGGCGTTACTTTCTGTACCAAATTGGTTGTTTACTATGTGCTCTGTCTGTTCCGATTTATGTGACATAGTTTGAATCAGCACATAGTTTAGGAAAGAACGTGTGTCATCAAGTTAGGTTAGGCCAACCTTGGAACTAGATGTGGTAACCTTTCTGATCTAACACTACAGGCGATGGACAGTACTTCTGAAGCTTGTGTCAGCCTGTTGCATATATGTGTATTGTTTCATACAAAAATATTATCTACACACATAAGAAAAACTTTTACGAAGCAATGTCGGATGATACCCCTTATTAAGAGTGTCTTTGCTCCTGATTCCGATCCTGTTCTCTCCAGAACAGGAGCAGCTGCATAGGCATTGTTGCTGAAATTCTATGTACACTAGATTAACAATAACCTTTATACAACATTTTAGGAGTAGAAAACTACTTAATCTCCAATTCTGATTACTTGGAATCTCTAAAACTAATTAAAATATGCTACTTAATAATAGAAATGTTCGGAACATTGCAGTCCACAGGGTCTTTTTTTCATGATAGGAGCACTACACTTGGAAGTCTTATTGGTGTCTCTAGCATAGTTAATCTCTCAAGAAGATCAACAAGAGGGAGACCGAACGGTGTAATGACAGAGGTGCAAAAAAACTACAGGTCTAAAACAACATGGTGTTTCTCTTTGTGTCCAAGAAACAGCACAGATGCTGAGAGTACTGTGATGATGATAAGGAATAGTGACAGTAATGCACCATCACTTGGCCATTTTCTTGCTGTTGAAAGAAGAGCTGCTAATGAACATAACAGAAGAAGTCCTCCGATATATGGACCTGATGAATTTGCCATGGCATTGCCTAATAGGGACCAGAATTCGTTGTTTGCCAATGGTCAAATTGCTCCTCCTCAGTTGAGTCCATGGTCAGGGTCTGATATTGAAAATCGACAAAGGGCTAACCCAGAATTAGATCATGATATCCATGGGCAAAGTGCTCCACTTTCGTTTCCATGCATGTGTGGATGAGGCAATGGTACAACTCTGTGTATTCCTTGATTTTTGTTTCTAATTTTTTTTTCTTGATTCGAGGACTAAAGCAACACATTAGTGAACCTTCTTGCGATTTACTTGATTATCAAGAAGGGTTCATTAGTAGAGCTTTGGATTGATCATGAGGGCAACTTTGTGTGATCGTTCCTTGTTTTATTCAATTAAAGGGACAATGTGGGAGAAATTTTTGGCAAGGAGCAGTTTACTTCTTAGTGTCTTAGCTGGCTTGAGTCTGGATTAGTCGAACTCAACGGGCTCCGAATACCAGAGGGTCTCACTCCTAATTTATCGGGATTTTGTCATTCATTCTATTTATGAAGAGACTATTCCATTTTCCTCACTCTCTTTGCACTTCTTAATAGTGTTGGAAAAATTACTACAATATTGATGTTGGAACTGAAATTAATGATAATAAGTAAATAGTCAGAAATACTGTGTCGTGGCAAACCACAGCCTTGTAAGCGAGTTCGAACCGGCTCCGGTGCAAATCCTTCTATCCGGTCGATCCCTAAGGTTCCACAACTACTTTCAAACACGTGCACTCGTGGATAGAAGTTTGGAGTTGCACAAATTATAGCCTAGAAATTCACAAGGGATAGAAAACCAACGAGGGCAAACTAATCTAGAAAGAAAGCCAAGAAAGGAGACTAGTATTTCTTTCTATGATTGTGTTTTTTCATAAAGTGAAGACCACAATTATAAAGGTGTGGAAATTGCATGTTTTGGTGAAAAAATAAATAAGATATCAGTTTATATCTCATTAAGGACATATGTTACATTAAAGAATGAATGTGACTTTTTTCTCATCACCACAATTAATTTGAGAGAATGAATGTAAGTTTTTACTTTGCATTTTAATCTGCACAATCAATTGCAGTGAAATGAATGCAGTAAATTCATTGTTTGTATTCTCAGTCATGAATGGAAAAAGCTCACAATCATCCACAAAATGCAAAGAAAAAATAATAGAAATAGTTTCCAAGCAAAAGAAAGGAACATGTACTTAAGTATTAATATCTTTCGATTTGAATTGGTGCGTAGTTAAATGAGGCAACAATAAATATCCACAAAGTGAAGTGCTTTTGAACAAAGTGGACATAAGTTGAAAATTCACAACACATACCATATCCTTGATTTTATGCAAACTCCGCTATACTCATAAAATACGTTTACGATCATGCACACAAACCTTGGTCTCATAAGTGCTATAGAAAGACAATCCAAGTCTTTCATAAAAGGCTTTACACTCACGTAGGTGATCCATCAAGTCTATCTCATAGACCACCTTAAGGCTATGAATCATTAAGAGCAAAATTAAGCTCAACCTTACAATACGCAACCTCGCGCCATAGGGATAGGATATGTAGTATTTATTGAAGGCCTATATGACTTCGTTTGACCACAAATGGGTATCCACCATACTACCTCAATTCATGAACTTTAGCCCCATCCCCCTCGATGATTCAAGGACTATTTTTCTTGTCAAACCCTTGGTCATAGGATGTGCCAAATTTCTTTTGAACCTTACATATTCCAAGGAAGAAAATAGCACCATGTTTCAATAATTATTTAACTGCACCATGTGTGATGCGAATGTTTTTTTTTTCATTGTATACACTATTTTTAGCAATCTCAATTGCCACCTGTGAGTCACCATGTAAAGAAATTGGTGACACTTGTCTTCCCGTGTAGTAATGGGTAGTAATGGCTCTATAATGTCATTAATGCTCACTATCAATTTCTCCAAATTCACTCATCCTTTTCATTTTTAATATCCTATATAAGGAACATCTACGGAGAGAAGAAAGTACACCACAACAAAGAAAGGAACATGTACTTAAGTATCCATATCTTTCTATTTGAATTAATACATAGTGAAATGAGGAAACAACAAATATACATAAAGTGAAGTACTCTTGAATTAAATGGACAGAAGTTCAACGCCCCCAATACATACCATATCCTTGATTTTATACAAACTTTGCGATACTCATAAAGTGATTTTATGGTCATGCACACAAATCTTGGGTCTCATGAGTGCTCTAGAAAGATGATCCAAGTCTTTCATAAAAGGAGACCAACCCTTTACACTCATGTAAGTGATCATCAAGTCTATCTCATAAACCACTTTAAGGCTATTGATTATTAAGAACAAAATTAAGATAAAACTTATAATACACTACCTCATACCATAAGGATAGTATATGTAGTATTTATTGAAGGCCTATATGTATTCGTTTGACCACAAATCATATCCACCATATTACCTCAATCCATAAGGTTTATCCCCACCCACCCCGACAATTCCAGAACAGAGGCAGAGCTAAAATTTGAGGTTTGGGAATTCTAAATTATAAAACAAAACAACGATCTTAAGCTAATATATATCAACTGTCAAACTAACAAGTATCAATATTTTAATTTATTTAAAAAGACATGGATTACTTAAATCCTATATAAATATATGTTTTATTTTTAAAGAAAGAATTAAAAAAAAACCTACACAATTTTGTTTTAGAGTAGAAGTTTTTTTTTTTTTTTTTTTTTTTACTTTTTTCATTTGTAAGCTTTATGTTTTTTAAAAAGATTTAAAAAAATTGTAGTTTTGTTTAATAGAAGACATTTCTTTTTGATTTTTCAATTACAGCTTTTATGTTTCTTTTTGAAGAAAATAAAAAAAATCCATACATTAAGAATAGGGAAAAAACTTGTGTGAGAGAAATTGATGCAAAGTGAGTATAAGCGAAAAGCAAAAAGTAAATTTAAACAAGGTTGCAGGTGGGTTTGAAACCCACAGTCCCAGGGCCAGAGAAGCCTTTGATACCCATATCAGCAATACTGAACCAACCGTTTAACTTTGGTTACGAATTCGCACGTATGTTATTATATAATTCTCTTAATTTTTCAGTATAACTGTATGTTCTACTCAAAAGCTATTGGGTTCTCCAGCTCCACCCATGTTCAAGGACTATTTTTCTTGTCAAATCCTTGGTCTTAGGATTCGTCAAATTTCTTTCGGATCTTACATATTTGAAGAAAATAACACCATGTTTCAGTAATTATTTAACTTCACCATGCCTGATGCGAATATGTCTTTATTTTTCATTGTATACACTATTTTAGCAACCTAATTGTCGCCTGTGAGTCACAATGTAAAAAAATCAGTGACACTTGTCTTATCATGTAGTAATGGCTTTTTAATGCCATTAATGCTCACTGTCAGTTTCTCCAAATTCACTCATCCTTTTCATTTTTAATATCCTATATAAGAGGCATCTACTGAGAAAAAAAATCATGCCAAATAAAGAAAGGAACATGTACTTCAGTATCAATATCTTTTGATTTGAATTTATACGCAGTGAAATGAGATAACAATAAATTTTCACAAAGTGAAGTACTCTTGAACTAAATTGACATAAGTTGAGACCCTAATAACACATACCGTATATTTGATTTTATGCAAAATCTTCAATACTTATAAAGTACTTTTATGATCATGTGCATAAACTTTGGGTTTTACGACTTCTCTAGAAAGACGATCCAAGTCTTTCATAAAAGGCGGCTAATCCTTTATACTCACATAGGTGATTCATTAAGTCTATCTCGTAGACCACCTTAAGGCTATGGATCATTAAGAGCAAATTTAAGCTCAACTTTATAATTTACTACCGCGTGCCATAGAATAGAATATGTAGTCTTTATTGAAGGGCTATATAATGTCGTTTGACCATAAATGAATACCCACCATATTATTTCAATCCATGGGCTTTAGCCCCACCCTACTCGACGATTCAAGGAATATTTTTCTTGTCAAGTCCCTTGTCATAGGATCCATCAAATTTCGTTTAGACCTTACACAGTTCAAGAAAATAACACCATTTTTCAATAATTGTTTAAATGCACTATATCTGATACGAATATGTCTATTTTTTCATTGTATACATTATTTTTAGCAATTCTAATTGCCACATGTGAGTCACAATATAAAGAAACCGGTGACACTTGTCTTCACTATTATGACATATCTGCTAAAAAATTTCTTAATCACTCAGCTTCTTGCCCTGCTAGCTCGAAAGCAATGAATTCAGAATTCATGATAGAACGCGCTATACAAGTCAACTTTGAAGACTTCCATGAAATAACACCTGTACGCAAAGTAAACACATAACTACTTGTGGAGTTAACTTCATCATTGTAAGTCATCCAGTTTGCATCACAAAAACCTTCTAAAATAATAAGAAATTTATTAAAATGCAAACATCAATTCATAGTACCTCTCATATACCTTAACAAGTGATAAAGAGTATTTCTATGTTCACTACTAGAATTACGAGTATATCTATTCAATCTACTAACAACATAAGCTATATCAGGACGAGTAAGTTCATAAGAAACATTACACTCCTAATTATTTTAGTATATTCAATTTGATAAATATTTACATCTTTATTCTTTTTCTAATTCTTGCTAGGATCATAAGGAATTCTCACTGAAACTACATCAAAATAATCAAATCAGTTCAACATCTTTTCAATATAATGAGACTGACACAAAGAGAAATTATTAACAATTTTTTTTATTTTAATTCCTAAAGTCACATTAGCTTCTCCAAAGTCTTTCATTTCAAATTTAGAAAATGAAAAGTCTTAGTCTAATTTATAACATTCACATTAGGACCAAAGATTAACATGTCATTCATATATAAACATAAAATCACATAATCTGCTCCTTTTTTTTAGAATAAACACAAATATCAAATGAACTAACAACAAAGCCATTATCTATTAATGTGAAATTAAAATTTTTATATCATTGTTTAGGTGCCTGCTTTAGTCCATATAAGGACTTTATCAGTTTGCGTACTTTATCCTTTTGTCTTAGGACAACATAATCTTTTGGTTAAGTCATATAGATCTCTTCCTCTAAGTCACTACTTAAATATAGTTTTAACATCCATTTGGTGTACCAGTAAACTATGAACAATGGCTAGAGCAATAAGAGTCCTAATGGTCGCTATTTTAGTCACTGGAGAATAAGTATCAAAATTATCAACACCTCTTTTGCTACTTATGGGTTTACAACCTTTAGGCAAATCATATAAATACCAAGTGTGATTAAAGGCTATTAAGTCTAATTCACTTTTAATAGACTCTTTCTAAAATAATATATCTGTTGAACTCATTGCTTTATCATAAGTTTTAGGGTCTTATTTTATTAAGTAGATAGACACTAATTCATCATTTAAAGTATCGAAATCAAAATTCTCAATTAAGAAGAAGGTGATAAAATCAAGATCAAAACTAGTCTTATTTCAATGTCTTTTAGTCTTTCTAAGTTCATTTTCATGCTCATTATCAATAATACCAGACGTAGGCATAACATGAGAGTTAATAGACATAGATATAAAAGGATTATTCTGCACATCATCAGGTATTATTTTTCAAAGGAAAAATATGCTCAAAAAATTCTTCATTTTTATATTCACAAATAGAATAATCATTTAATTACATAAATCTATATGCAAGACAATTTTGAGCATAACAATAAAGATGGTGCCAAAAGTCTTAGAGCATATATTTACCCATTTAAAATCAGGTAGACCAACCTTAGCCAAACACCTCCACATTAAAAAATTTTAAGTTTAGAACAAACCTTTTCCACAATTCATATGAGGTCTTGTTTATCTTTTTATGAGGGACTCTATTAAGAATATATCATACAGACAAGATAGCTCCCCCTACATATAATCA
The DNA here is from genome assembly GCF_002878395.1 of Capsicum annuum. NCBI lineage: Eukaryota > Viridiplantae > Streptophyta > Magnoliopsida > Solanales > Solanaceae > Capsicum > Capsicum annuum. Next base: position 197,646,184 of record NC_061121.1, read on the forward strand.
TGTAGACCCAAGCTTACATGCATAGAATTCATCATTTTCTTAAGGCTTCTATTTTTTCGTTCATCTACACTATTTGTTGGGGAGTATAGGGAGCACTAAACTCATGTATAATTCTATTTTTCTTACAAAAAACTTCTAGAGTTTTAGTACTATATTCACCACCCCTATCAGATCTAGATCTCTTGATTTTTCTGTCTAATTAATTTTCTACTTTTACTTTATATTTTAAAAATATGCTTTTAGCCTTTCTTTAGACATAAGAAGATATATCTTAGTGTACCTAAAAAAGTCATAAAAAAAGTAATGTGATACTTCTTTCCACTTTTGCTAACAATATTTTTGAAATCTGCTAAATCTGAATGTACTAGTTCAAAGAATTTAGTATTTCTACTAGTAACATATTTGAAAGGGTTCTTGGAATACTTTGCTTCTACACACAGAGGACATTTCAAAATATTGCTAATATTTAATGCAGAAATTAATCTCATTTTTATAAGTCTTTTAATAGAAGTAATAGTAACATCGCCTAGTTTATCATACCATAAATTAATCAATCTAGTATATAAGTAGAATTAGAAATACTTGCATTGTAGACAATCTCTTGATCAGTGTTCAATACAAATAATCCCCCCCTAAGGTATTTTCTTTTTAAAAGGTCTACTCCACAAGAAAATAATTATTTTACCAGCTTCAAAAATAAATTTAATGCCTACTTTATTGAGAAGTGCTCCAAAATTAAATTTCTACGAAGCGAGGAAACATACAGAACATTATTCAAGGCTAATGTTTTTTCAAAAGTTAATTTAAGTAAATTTTTTCCTTTAAACATCGCTCTAACAGTAGTGGAATTCCCTATGTAGACACACTCGCCATCGGTGGATTCCTCAAAGTCATAGAATAACTCTTTGTAGGCACAGAAATGCCTTGTTGTGTCTGTGTCCAACACTCAATCAGTCTTTTTGGCTACCATATCTGCCTCGATGACTATTGTAACAATTACTTCATCACCCTCATTAAGATCGATTTGGACATTATTTTGTTATCCCTGCTTTGAACTTTTTCCTTTTTTGAGATAGCACTGGATAACCCCTTGGTTAAGTTTTTCACAACAAAACAAGGTCCCGTTGATTTTTTAATTTGACACTCTGAATTTTTGAAATGATTTTTCTTGTTTACTTTTTCTTTTTTTTAGGTATTCTTCTATTTGCCTTCAAGCCTGCCTTTTGCAATAGTGTCGAAAGATTCCACAAGGCTAGCTCTAGAAGTATTAAGAGAAAGAGCTTTCATCTATCTTTGAGATAATTTATGTTAAAACCTTGAGTGTTACACCACACAGTGGGGGACCGGGTCCCTCAGGATCAATTTCATCAATAGATCAGTAAAGCAACTTGGAGGTGCTGGAAATTTAAAAATAGTGCAAGAAAGTAAGAACACAAGATTTTAACATGAAAACCCAAACTAAAAAAAATCATGGCTTGCCCTCACAAGCACCAAAACAGTCCACTATAACCAACTTCTTAATTACAGACTCAACTATGAATCCTAATCTAGGTTCCTCAGTCTTTCAATACCTTTATTGCAAGAATACCTTGACACCACTGCCGAGTTTTCCTCAACAGCTTGTTAACTCTAACCAGCGACAAGCTTAGGAAACTCTACCTAAGAACTCTATTCACAAAGAGAAAAATACTACTCTTATAACATGAGTAGTTCGATTACAATTTAGCACTTACTCTAGAACAAGTTCAATTAAAGCTCACATAAAGCATGGAACTTGAGGAGTAATGAAATGGGGTTTTTTTGCCTCTCTTTTCTCTATTTAGAATTTGTCAAAACAAATTGTTGAAGAGGCTTCTCTTTCCTTTTATAGCTGTGTGATGATTAGGGATGGAATATCATTTGATCTGTTGTCCAAGTTAGTACAAAATAACACCTGCAAGTTTGTTACACAAGAGGAAAAAACTGTGCAGATATAATGTGCCAACTGTACAGTACTTTGCATGTACAGGGACCTGGTCCCTTACAGTTTAGCTACTCATTATTGAAACTACATATAGCAATTTCTCCCCTTTTTGATGATGACATACCAAACCATATAATTTTTAGCATCAATGCATATTTATCACATTTAATCAGTGTGATTACCTCCTGAAGATAAATGTTCCCCCTATCATCATGCTTCCTCTATCAAGAAACACAGGGAACTGGTCCCTTGTTGTCATTCGGCAATAAAAACTCCTCAGTATCATTGTGCAACTTTATTTCATTATTTGGTGCCTTTCCATTTGCAACACCCCCTGTCATTATGCACCTTTATTTCTTCATTTTGTGCCTTTGCACTTGCAACTTTTCTCTGTTATTATGCACCTTCATTTTTTCATTTACACTTTCCCCTCTGCCATTATACATTTATACTTTTCCCCTTATCACTGTTCTGCCATGTCCTTACATATGAAGTCACACTTTTTCCTTTGTCAGTGTTCTTCTAGGTCTTTATATATGAAGTCAGTATCTCTCTTTTGGCATCATTGAAATGGATTAGTAGTAAACCAAGAGTAAAGATAAATGTAAGCTAATTCACTCATAAAGAACATCTTAAGAAAAGGAAACAACCGAAGCACACAGGCAGAAATTCATTCATAAACAAAGTTATAGTACTAGTACAATCATACTTAAAATAATGCATTAAACATACTGTCTTTAAGAGCCAACACAAGGAGTGAAATAGGAAACTAAAACTGAATAGGTCTGGGGACAGGGATAATATAACGACCCAAGACTACGCCCTAGTCATCACACGGTGCTTACGACCACACGTGATCCCAAGATAACCCTTGTACTGACATAAATCATGAGCAACTAAAAAAGTACATAAATCTGAATGAAATAAGAAAGAGATCAATCTTTTCCAGAATCTGATCAATACAAAGCTATATAAAATGATTACAACTCTACTTATACAAAACAAAAATGGAATCAAATATATTAGTTCTACTCATAGTCTATAAAGCCTCTACAATACTGAATAAAGGCAGCCGAGATGCCACACCAACTACCACTAATCAAAATATATGAGTAAGAAAATAAAGTACACAAATAACATCTAACTAAAGTCCCCGAAGTTGGAGAACTCATCATTTGCTATCTGGAATCTGCAACTGTCTGATCGTGATATATGGAATACAACTGAACTAGTACCTATATTATTAAACAATGTAGCACATAGAAATATAGATGGATCAGCACTTTTGGAGTGTACTGAGCATGTGGGGTGAATGCATAAGTAAAACAATATCTCAATGTTTATATAAACTTATAAAAGGATACATGCTAAGTGTAAATGACTCACATTGGCTTGAATAACTGAAAGCTGAAAACCATAAATCATGAATAATAGAGTATACTATATAAATCTTGCAAGCCATAACTCTTAGTTCTAAATGCTATACTTTTACTATTTCTGCTAGTGGAATAAGTAGAACTAAAGCTAAGTTTGTTTTCAAATCATGCAGGCTAGGTGTAAAGGACTCACCTTTGTATCTGTAAACTAAATGATGAAATATCATGGCTAATGGCTTATGTAAATCAATATTTGAATAAAATCGTGAGACTTTACACTTAGCTTCTAAAAGCTGTTCTTTTATTCTATTTTAGGACTTGGGCTTAGAGAGGCTCTTCTAACCGACATACACCATATGACATATCATTATATCTAATGTTATGTTCCCTGAAGGGGAAAATATCACATTGGGGAGAGGTGTCATACTCTTTCCAAAGAGTAAAACCTAAGCTAAGTGATCATAATCTGCATCCATATAAATCTGGAAAATCTGTACCTATGTTGGCTCATAGTTCTGGGTTATGAGACCTTGGAATCAAACCAAACTCGGTGCTAAATACTACTCCCTTTAATTTGTATGCCCATTCTGTAGGAAATCCACCTTAAAACTAGCATAAGGATTTATAACGAAAACTAGTTATGCATCTATTTACTTTAAACTGTAATAAAATCTAAAATGTAGATTCCATATCTTGGCTGATGATCAAAAAATCAAATCTTGCTTAAAATCCTGAATACTTGCTTATCAAATAATGCTCAAGTATCATCTTTCTTGAAATATCAAGACTTAAACTTAGTTCTTACAACCCATACTTGGAAATCATGTCAAATCATAATAAACTTCATGCTCAACAATAATAATCTTGAAACGCTTTAACAATTCAAGTCAAGATAATAAAATCAAAATCACAATGTCATGCTTAAAGCTCAATTGAAAATCTTAATCAATGTCTCAAATCATACTCATAGCGTTCAAATCATGAAAGAGAATTATTAAAAGCAAGATAACTATGCACTTTCACACTTCAATCACTTTATAAATCCATAAACTCAAAATAAGATACTTTGGGTATGAACCCTAGTTGTAAATCATGTAAATTCAACTTTAAAAATTAGTTTTGGGCACAAGGATGAAAGGAGTATCCTTGTTCATAACCCCACATACCTTATTTGTCTTGAATCGATGAATCGAGTTGACTTTGGAAGCCTTGAGAGTGTTCTTGAAGTTCTTGGATTAGGAACCTTAAGTTTTTGATTATCTTGAAGAGAACGTAATGAAATCTTGAAGTTCTTGGAGATGACCTCAAGGAGAAACCCTAATCTTATTCTTGAGAATAAAGTGGATTAAGATTTTTTAAAACTTATTTATGATGGCTAAGTACGTGTTTTTTGTGATTTATATCGTGGGAGGTAAGGAAAAAAACCAAAATACCCTCTAAAATTGTTTAAGGTAAGGTTGATCAAGTCTAATCATGTGTGATGACTTGTTCTGATAAGTCGTCACTTAGGTGATGGCTTATCAACTCAAGTCATTACTTAGAAGCTAAATTTGATGAGTTTTTTGTTGGGCTGATGACTTAGGCTGATATGTAGTTACTTAGTTGACTGCTTATCAACTCAAGTCATCACTTTGTTGACAGATGGACATGCTGATGCAAATGAGTATAACTTTCTATTCCGATATTGGATTATGGTGAAACCAAGTGCATTGGAAAGAAGACTCAAAGACCTTTCATTTGATATAAAGTAGGACACTTGAATTGATATATATGTGTAATGGCCCAAAATATCATCCCAAGATGTCACACGGTGCTTAAGGATTCAAGTAGCCCTAAGCTAACCCTTTGAGCCTATTACTACTTCTAACACTTGCTTTAGGATAAATAAGCTAAATAATGATACTTTATTTGGTCAATTATAATCCGAAATAACTGAAAATAATGCTAGAATAGAAAAAATACTAATAATCTGGAACAGAACTTCAACTGACAGTTTAGTCTGACAAAGCCTCTACTAGTCAAACTGGAGAGCCATTGGGACAGATCCCCAACTGACTTACTATGATGTAAAAGTAAAACTCAAAACACTGGGAAAATGAGAAAGCTGCAAATATAGGTCCTCGAACCATGAGGACTTACCAACTGTGGAATGTAGACAAAGGTACTCGGGAATCACGGTCACTACTGAGACTGAGCACCTAAACCTATTTATGAAACAATGTAGCACACAGACGTATACATGAATCAACACTTTGGAAATGTACTGAGTATATGGGGGTGTATGCATTTATATAAGACAATATCAATACTTTTTAATAAAATCATGCATGCAAATAGAAATGACTCACATGGCTTGAATAAGTCTAAAAAAATAAAACTCATAAATCATAAATAGTGAAACATGTAACACAAATCTCGTGAGTTATTATACTTAACTTTAAAGTCTATACTCTCCTCTTATTCTTAGTACTTGAAGGCTAAAAGAAGCTTTAAACAATACTTTCAAACTCATTCTTTTATCTTATGGAGAGTAAAACTTCATTAAAACTTAGAGCTTATAGAACTTTTAGGAACTTTTAACACTTGGTAACTCTGAAACTCTTTTAGACTTAGGAGTTTCTTCTAACCGACATAAACTATGTGAGCTACATGGAGTCCAACATCTTGCCCACGTTGGGGAGAGTCTTAACTTAAGTGATCACTTATCTTAATCCACTTGGGACAAATCAAAAACCTATGGGGGTACGTAGTTCTGGAGCATGACACCTTGGAATCATACCTAACTCGGTGCTAAATACTACTCCCATACTTAAGCTCAGAACTTTTAGGAAATCCACCTTAAAATAATTCAATGGTCTATAATAAAGACCAAATATATGTTCCTCTTTACTTTAAATCATAATCAAATGTGGATTCCTATCTTAGCTTAGACCTAAGGGGTCAAATCTTTAACTAAAATATAAAAATAACTTAGTTATAGGGTACTTGTGACCCAAACAGTCTTGAACAATAAATCTTAAAATGGGGGTCTATTGACCCAAACAGTAAATCTCAAGTCAATATCTCAAAATTCATGCTTAAGAATGCAATTACTCATAAGGTATCTTAAAATCTGTAAGTCTAATCAATAAGCATAGAAACATATGCAAAATCATCCTATTTTACTTTCAATTCGTGGGAAGTATCAAAACCTTGCAACTAATGATAATGGGTGAAAAAACCTTACTCAATTTCATGTAAAATCTCATAAATTGCAGAAAACTTGTAATTTAAAATATGCCTTTAGGCACAAGGGTGAAAGGATTACCCTTGCTCAAATCCTACATACCTTAGATTGTGAAATTGGATGAACAAGCTTTCTTGAGACTCTTTTTGGAACTCTTGAGGGAAGGTTCTTGAAGCCTTTGACTTGGGAACTTTGGATCTTAACTCAATTTGCAGAAATTATGGTGAGTTCTTGAATTTCTTAGAGAAGGAATTTAGGTTTATTCTTGAGGAAGAAACTCTAGTTTTGAGATGCTTTTGGATGAACTGAAGTCATCTGGTTCGTTTGGGTATATTAAGATGTAAAAGGGTGGAAAAAGACCAAAAAAACAAATTTAAAAATAACATATAATCACTGAATGAAATATACGATGGTGGGTGCGACGGTCCGTCGGTCCTGACCGTCGCACTTGGGACAAATTTAGACTTTCTGCCTTGCCTGCGATGGCTGGGTCGACGGTCCATCGCTGGATCGATGGTCCATCATCCTTACCATCATGCCTAACTAGAATAAGGTCTTGCTGCCTCCTCTGTGGCTGTTTGGGAGATGGTTCATTGCTAGCTTGACGGTCCATCAGACCTCTCCATCACACCTTGGCAGTTCAGACTACTTTCTATAATTTGGCCATATCTTTCTCTTTCGATGTTGAATTTTGACAAAATAGGTATCATTGAAAACATAATTCAATTTCCTACATGATAAAAAGTCATTTTTAGGAAAACTCTATATGATTTAAATACTAATCACTTTGGAAGTCATTTCTAAATCTTTTAGAGACGGAATAAGACTTCACTTGACATGTTCTTAAGGCTCAGACTATGAGGGAATTTTATGGGGTCTTACAATATACTAGAAGATACACTCATTTAAAGTTGACCCTAGATGGAGCATTTGTCTAAACTCTATCGATAGAAAAGTCCTCAACTTGTCTTTGAGTTAGAGGATTTTTATGACCTCGATTCAATACATGAAGACATTCCCACATCATATATTTGCTAATCACACATGTATATGCATAGAATAATTGGTTTCAAGTCCATAAGCATAGGAGCAATGATTTATATTCTATCCCAAAAATATAGAGTGTTGCATTATCTCCCCCTTGGAATTATTCATCCTCGAATGATGGGTAGGAACCTATTGAAACATTAAAAGTATGGATTAATGTGGAAATAACATTTCTGCTAATAAAGGATATAGCTGAGCTGAAACTTTAAAAAGTCTATCATGAAGATGATTTCTGAGCTGACTTGACTTTACTGAAAATAAGGAACTGATTCATGCTGGGAGTTTAGAACTCACATGAAAGTTCCATGATACAATCTATAATATAGATTTGTGAAGTGCTAACTGATACATTAAAAATTCTAAGAGTTACTAGGGATGTAATAAAGTATACAATTTCTCATTTAGGAATTATAGTAACACCCCACATTTCTGACGAGAACAACAATCGTCATTTCCTTCACGTAAAGATTCCAAAAGCCATAAATCTGATGTAGGTTTAGTGTGTTAATAAATTATATTGTGTGAAAACCTATTTCAGCATGAGTTGAGATCATAGAGGTCCCCAAGCTCAAGGACAGGTTGAAAGTTTTCCTATCATTTGAATTTTAGTGAGTGTTGAAACTTAGGTCAATTCAATTGACCATTACTCTTTGTATATATTTAATTGGAGTGCCTACTATATATCAAATGAAATTTATTCGAATTATCTTTCCAACGATACCAATTTTGCCAAAATTCGACACCCAAGGAAGAAGTTATGGCTTTGCAAAGTGGAGTGTGTCGTGCAGCATAAGGTGTGCGACGCACGATGCACAAATTAATGTGTACAATAGAGATTACGCCGCATAACCTATATTATATGATAAGGTGTGCGCCGCATATATTATTACTCAAGTGACTTAAACACTCTATTTTTGGGGCAAAATAGTCCCTTTCCCACCCTTATTTAGCCATAAACACAAAATTCAGTTCCCAAATACCCTAAAATACACCTTTATTCATCAAAATTGCTCAAGAACTCTCCTTAGGGTTTCAAAATAAAAACCCAAGCAACTCAAGATTCAACCGTGAGTTTTTGAAACTAATTGGCTATTTGGAATCCCCTGAATGTAGGCTTCAAGAAGCACCTATTATCTTCGCATATAGAGGTACGCGGAGTTATCTCAAAAATCTCATGGGCTTAAAAATTCATGTTTTAAAAATGTGGGTTTTGAAATTATGAATATAATCCTATTTTAAATGTTTTATGCTATTGATTTGGTCTTTAGGGCTATTCTTGAAGTGGTTTGATATATGATATATGTATATGCATGTATTCCGAAAAAATGTTAACTTGAGAGAATGAATTATATGAAATCCCTCTCTTTATATGATCTCATTTTAAATTCTCATATGATGTGAAATGTTTGAAATCATCTTGACGTCCATGACATGAAATATTATCAAAATGGTCATGGTTTTGACTTGCAATAAGAGGGTTGTTATGTTGAAATATGATGAATATAATGGTTGCATGAAAGAATGATGTGATATTGATAGCTTGCAATTCGGGTATGACGATAACCTATAGAATAAGATATGTGATTGAATTAATTAGAGTTTGATACATTGATTTTACATGAGATAGGTGGATTCCTGAAGAAGGTGTTTGAGTGTAAGGGCTTATCATTGGAAACCGTGTTTGTCAACATGGAGATTTGGTACTAGGCTAAGTGATCTTGTGTACTTGACTTTATGTTATTCCCAAATTAAGACTATGGTTAGGAGCCCAGGCTAAGTGATCTTGGGCACTACTATACTTTATTGGGTCGAGACATCCTGCTGTGTGATCTTGTGTGTCTTTCCCTCACTTATACTCTAATCTCGATGGCAATCGAGATTTGACAGTTGGTGTAAATGTTATATGTATGGTATTCCACCTAGCTCAGCTGCATTACATTGTTGTTGAAAACTATTACATTATGCCTATGGGTTTTCAAATGATTTGATATGAAACTACTTTATAATGGCTCTCACCTATATTTGGAAAAAAATATTATATTTTGTTTTTGATTTCTCTGCGTACCAGTACTTTTGTATTGGCCCCCTTCCCTCCTAGGTTTGGAGGCATAATTTAGGGGTCCAAATAACCAATAGATCTCTTCCGACAAATTTGCAGAATCAAGTGGTGAGCCTTCTATATTTCGGAAGGCATGATGTCTATCAGTTCATTTATCATTTAGTAATTTTGGGTTTACTAGGGGCCTTGTCCTAGTTTTCAGACAATAATTTATTTTTGTCATGTATTAGAGATTTCGCAGACGGTTATTCAGATGTCGATAGATATTGTGGGACATTATTTCCCCTTTGTTGATTTCATTTGATTTATGACCATGTTTTCTATAATATGGTGTATCTTCCATATATCTTATTATCATATGAATTATGTGCATGATTACCAGATAGATAGTGGTGTTTCGGGCCTTTATGGTTCAAAATACTCATCACGGCCAGGGCCTCGGTTCGGGTCGTGACAAACTTGGTATCAAAGCACGGTTCATGGTCCTAGGGTGTCTGTGAAATCACATCGGGTAGAGTCTTATTTATAGGTATGTAGCGTGCCACACTTATGAGAAGGAGGCTACTAGGCGTTCAGGAATGTCTCTCTTTCTTCATGTTCTAGTTCATGCAATAGAGTCAGAATGTTCCTCTTTCATACTCTAATTCGTGCTATAGTGTCGCCCATATGAAAGTAAAAAAAAGTCATCCCAAATTCTTTCCTTACTCTAATGTCCTCAGATATGCCTCATTATTGAGGTGATTCAAGTGGAGATGTTTAGAACCTAAATGGTATGGTCCTTTCTGATTGAACCATATAAGAGTTAAAATTTGTGCAAGGACTTGAGAAAATTCCATTAGTGCTTCAATGTATATTGATTCCGATGTAAAGATTGATCCTGATGGAATCGTGCTTTTCATCTTGAGGTATTAATTGTATTTAGTTCCCTTCAAATTTATGTTACAAATGTATTGCTTAAGGGGGGATGATATGTAGTAAATGTTAGAACTGTATTTTCACCCAAATAGTAGTATGCATTAAAGTGTTGTTGTCATGACCTATTGGTAGTGAAATTAGACCAAGAAGTTGGTGATGTGAAGTCATAAAGTTAGAAGTCCGAGCGAGGGTGACTTTTATGTATATGAATATTTTAGTTGAATAATCGATGTTCAAGAATGATTTACCCCCTTATGATGATAGACTAATGTGGTAACTAGTACGATGTGTGGATGGTATGGTAGTCCGTGGAGGAAGTGTTTGACTCTGATTTTATTTATACAGAGTAAGATGTGTATTCTTAGTTCATTGGATATTGGATATTAATTTTCTATCTCATGTAATCTTGTCATCAAGGTGTTTTTGAAAAAAATAAAGTCTAGTAAAGCCGCGTGGGGCTCTTTCGATTCACTATCATAGTTGACTTGTCATTCACCTCATTTTCTTGTTCAGAATACAAAATCAAAGTCTAGTAAAGCCATGTGGGGCCTATTTTGATTCACTGTCAACTTGTTGTGCAACTTATTGTTCTTGTGTTGGTTTAATATATATATATATATATATATATATATAGCTGAATCTGTTGTATGAGATTGAGTTGGTAAAGAGGTGATTCATCATTGTGTGTTAGTTTAGTAGAAGGTAGAGAAGGAGTTGTTAGTTAGGGTGATTTGTTGGTTGCTTGAAGTGTGAAAATGGCTATATTAGCCAGTAAGTTGTAAGTATAGACTCATGGTTGTTTGTGGAATTTGAAGGTAGTCTAAATGTATGTTTGGGCAAGTAAGCATGAGGTGAGAAATCCGTATAAGTAGAAAAGATTGTTTGGGGTTATAATATAAGATTAAGGTTGATCATGTATATTATGTAACTTTACCTCTTGACCTTCTTTTCGTTGGTAATTGTAAACTAGTACTACTTGTGAGAAGGTATGTAGTGATTTTTTAGGCGTTTGTATAGTATGTCCCAAATTTTATGGACTAGCATATTATGTTGCATTTTTTAGTAGTGATAGATGATTGGTACAGGATATATGCTTGAATTTAATGTAGAATGTGGAGGTAAAAATAGTGGCATGAGATTAATGATGTATGTTTTGTGGGAAAAAAATTAGTAGGCTTGATGTGTTAAAATAGTACGTGCTAATGAGTTATGATAAGGAAGACCGTAAGGTCAATATCAATTATTTATTGTTTGGAAGTTCTAGTGTACTAGTGTTTCTTGATGTCTATTTCATGGTATCCAAGTGACAATCATGCGTAAGGTTGGGTTATAAAATCATGCTTATCACTAGATATTAAGTTCTGAACAATTGATGTCCATGAAGGTGGATGTGATGATTTCTTGGTTAATGATACTAGTTTTATGGAAGTAATCTAATAGGCTTGAGCGGTATATGCAAGAGCTTAAGTTTATTTGATTCATAGTGAAGTATGATGTTGCATATATAATGTAGAAGTATGCCCAAGGTGATCTGAGGTTGCGGTATTTTCTAAGACTATTACACGTTTTATGTGACGAGTGGTACCGTTGAGTTGCTAGGTGGAGAAAAACTAGTTAGATGCTATATGGTGTTCTAAATAGCCAAGTTAAAGAGTTTTGATTGATAGTGTTGAGCCTTTTTATATGATCTTGATTCTCATAGTAGAAAGATGTAAGTTTGGAGTCGCGATATTGGTAGGCTATGTCGGAAGTATTATGATTCATTGAAGGCTTGGTGATATCCATATTGAGTGCTAAATTTTATGTTTGAGTTTTTGAAGGTTGAACTAATAGAAATAAGAGTTAAAGCACTAGAAGGTATGTACTCCAACTATAGGGATACCCATGAAGACCCAAAGTTAGTAAGTGTGCAGGTATTATATGATGACTACTGGGTCTATTGAATGATAAAGTGTATCTCAGAAGGTAGTATTAACAGTGGGTTTTCCACTTTCAGGTGTAGTCATTCGGGTTAAGTGCCATGATATACGTGTATAGTAGTTTTCCAAACCCCAGAGTGCAGTGAGTGTACTTCAGTTTAGAGTCTAGTAAGGGATCTCCCAAACTTAATATGATGGCTTGAAGCTAAGAGGGAGATGATAGAGCGAATAACCAAGTCAGGCTTTCAAATTCTAGTAGTGATGTCAGTATGACATAGAACATCAGAAGGGAAGAGTGAGGCCCAACCCATTTTGGTCTTAGTATTTTTCAGTTATCCTAATACCTGCTCATACCTCACATTTCAGTTCCATGATCATAGTTCATGTTCATGTATATGATAGAAAATCACGTGCTCTTCCAGATTCCTAAATGAGGAACTTTAGTTCATTCAGCTATCGAAATCACATTCCTTATGTTATGAACTCTAAATTGAGGTCATGTAGCTCATGACTCATGTATTCACGCTTTATAGTGTGCTCAGTTCCCATAATTCATGCTATACTCTTTACGATAGATGGAATATAGTTCATAGCCATGGATGCCCCAATTCAGATTTTTTTTTCTTTGATAAGTCCCGGATGTTGATTTGCTATTCCCCAGGCCTCATTTAAGTGTCAAGTTTAATATAACATCCTTCCATGCTTCACGATCTTATGTTCTAATCTTTAGTGACTCCTCTTTATGTGATGGTAGTGGTGATGAGTAAATGTTTCTAGTTGGTGGAAGAGCATAGTATGCTTATTTTAGATAAGGCCATAAGTGCGAAGTAAGGTTGGGGCCAAGTCTTTGATGCATGTGATGGTTAGCTGAGAGTGGTGTGTGTGTATATTCTTGGGGTAGAGTGTGGGAGCTATATCAATAGATGGTTAGTAGAATATGTGTAGTGTCTTTATGAGTGTTTACTTTGAAGTTCATATGTGGTTATAGAGATAAGCTTGAATGATATGTTGGAATTTTTGTTAAGGAACGCTATATGCGCTAGCGACTTCGTAGTAATAGTTTAGAGTTAGCCATTGAAGTGGTAAGGCATGATAGGCTTAGGGTGTGATCTTTTAAGAGATATAGAAGGTGGAATCTTATGGTTTAGACTTGTATCGTGGAGTGGCATGCAGTATTTTGTGAGTTTGAGTTAGGCCTGATCACGATGAAGAGGATTTAAGTTACTATAGACATTAGTAGAAAGATTTATAAATACAAATACGAGAACAAATAAGTTGGATCGAATGAATGTGGTATCTACGGGTAATATTACAGTTAAGGGAGTATTCGAGGAGTGTGCTAATCTTTAAAGTAAGAAGTCGCATTGACTAAGGTCTGGAAATTCTGTCCTAATTTATGAGTTATATGTCTATATTCTAGACTGCAGAGTAGTGTAAATGTTGTGATTTCCCTCAGTTGGATATCTTATGTAATCTATACCCAAGATTCGTGGCCTCCTATTACTGCTAGAATTTCTTTAGAGAGAGTGTTGTAGAGAGACTCCAATTGAGTATAAGTGTCTGGTATAATTCAATCTGTAATTCAGTTTAACAGTCGGGCAGACAAGTTACTATGGTTTTTCCACCTTTTCACCCAGTCCTACTATCCGAAGTCTCATTTCTATGGCCATTCCTAAGAGATAATGTATTCCATCCATATAAATATTGAGTTAAGTTTATTCCAAGCATCATGTTTCAGATTCAGCTATCTATTCATGAATCGGTGCATAAGAGTTCAGTGTATAATCTAAAAAATTTTAAAGTATTTCAGCTCAGATAGTGTAATACCCTTGTATGATCTAAGTCTTGATGTCTTATGATTCGTACTTGCATAAGTTATCACTTCCTAATTTCAATATATATGATTGGATCATGAATATTTCAAGGGAATCCTAAATTTTCAGCATGAATCAGTTTCTTGAAGCAAGAAAAGTCAAGTCAGCTCAGAATTCAGTTTCATTATAGAAGTTTAAATATTTTAGATCAGTTATGTCCTTTCTTAGAAGGAAAATCATGTCCGCTTTATTCCATACCTTTAAGCTTCAACAAGTTCCTACCCATCATTCGGGGATGAATGATCTCAAGGGGCAGATAATGTAACACCCCGCATTTCAGACGAGAACGAAAATCGTCATTTCCTTCACGTAAAGGTTCCAAAAGCCATAAATCCAATGCAAGTTTAGTGTGTTAATAAATTATGTAGTGTGGAAACCTATTTCAGCATTAATTGAGATCATAGAGGTCCCCAAGCTCAAGGACAAGTTGAAAGTTTTCCTATCGTTCGAATTTTAGTGAGCTTTGAAACTTAGGTCAACTTCAATCGACTATTACTATTTGTATATATTGAATTAGAGTGCCTACTATATATCAAATGAAAGGTATTCGAATTTTCTTTCCAACGATACCAATTTTGCAAAAATCTGACACTCGAAGAAGAAGTTATGTCTTTGCAAAGTAGAGTGTGTCGTGCAGCATAAGGTGTACGACGCACACCCTAATTTATGCCATAAGGTGTACGACGCATAACCTAATGTGTGCCATAAAGAATGTGCCGCACAACCTATATTATGCGATAAGGTGTGTGCCGCATATATTATTACTCAAGTGACTTAAACACTCTATTTTTGGGGCAAAATGGTCCTTTGCCCACCCTTATTTAGCCATAAACACAAAATTCAGTTCCCAAATACCCCAAAATACACCTTCATTCATCAAAATTGCTCAAGAACTCTCCTTAGAGTTTCAAAATAAAAACCCAAGCAACTCATGATTTAACCGTGGGTTTTTGAAATTAATTGCATATTTGAAATCCCCAGAACGTTGGCTTCAAGAAGCACCTATCATCTTCGCATATAGAGGTACATGGGGTTATCTCAAAAATCTCATGGGCTTAAAAATTTATGTTTTAAAAATGGGGGTTTTGAAATTATGAATATAATCTCGTTTTAAATGTTTTATGCTATTGATTTGGTCTTTAGGACTATTCCCGAAGTGGTTTGATATATGATATATGTATATGCATGTATTCGGAAAAGATGTTAACTTGATAGCATGAATTATGTGAAATCCCTCTCTTTATATGATCTCGCTTTAAATTCTCATATGATGTGAAATATTTGAAATCATCTTGACAAGTGTGACATGAAATATTTTGAAAATGGTCATAGTTTTGACTTGCAATGAGAGGGTTGTTATGTTGAAATATGATGAATATAATGGTTGCATGAAAGAATGATGTGATATTTATGGCTTGCAAATCGGATATGAAGATACCCTACAGAATAAGATATGCGATTGAATTAAATGGAGTTTGATGCATTGATTTTACATGAGATAGGTGTATTCCCAAAGAATGCGTTTGAGTGTAAGGGATCATCGCTGGAAATCGTGTTTGCCGACATGGGGATTTGGTACCAGGCTAAGTGATCTTGTGTACTTGACTCTATGTCATTCCTAAATTAGGACTATGGTTAGGAGCCCAGGCTAAGTGATCTTGGGCACTACTATACTTTATTGGGTCGAGACACCCTGCTGTGTGATCTTGTGTGTCTTCCCCTTACTTATACTCTAATCTTGGCGGCAACCGAGATTTGACAGTTGGTGTAAATGTTATATGTATGGTATTCCACCTAGCTCAGCTGCATTACATTGTTGTTGAATACTATTACATTATGCCCATGTGTTTTCAAATGATTTGATATGAAACTGCTTTATAATGGCTCTCACCTATATTTGAAAAAAAATATTATATTTTGTTTTTGATTTCTCTGCGTACCAGTACTTTTGTATTGACCCCCTTCCCTCCCAGGTTTGGAGGCACAGTTTAGGGGTCCAGATAACCAGTAGATCTCTTCCGATAGATTTGCAGAATCAAGTGGTGAGCCTTCTATATTTTGGAAGGCCTGATGTCTTTCAGTTCATTTATCATTTAGTAGTTTTGGGTTTACTGGGGCCTTGTCCCAGTTTTCAGATAGTAATTTGTTTCAGTCGTGTATTAGAGATTTCGCAGACAGTTGTTCAGATGTCGATTGATGTAGTGGGACATTATTTCCCCTTTGTTGATTTAATTTGATTTATGACCATGTTTTCCGTAATATTGTGTATCTTCCGCATATCTTATTATCATATGAATTATGTGCATGATTACCAGATAGATAGGAGTATTTTGGGCCTTCATGGTTCAGAATGCTCGTCACGGCCAGGGCCCCGGTTCGGGCCGTGACAATTATCCCTCAATAAGATACATATAAGAATCAATGAAAAAAGGGGCTTCATGGCATCACCAACTACATTATGCAAGTAAGAATCGTGAGGTAACGAGACCAAGGTCGTACAAAGGTATTACAATGTCTCTGATGGAGTACTTGTAAAATTGAGATCATGCACTGAACACTTATAAACTGAGTCATGACTAAATAGCTAAATCTGAAACTAATGCATGATGCATGAACTGAGCTAAATTTGTAATTTGCATAAATGGAAACATTTTACCTCATGGAATAGCCATATTCATGAAACTTAGGTTAGTAAGTCTAGGTGAAAATATGAAAACCATAGGAACTTGTTTGTCCGAGTGCTAAACTGAATTGATAGTTATACAAAATGAAAGATTATACTCAACTGGAGTATTTCTTCAACAATCTTTCTAAGAAGTCCTAATAGTATTAGGGAGCAAATAATTCTTGGGCATGATCTGAATAAGATAGCTTAATAAGGAATCATAACATGGCTATAAATCTGTAACATGGAACATAGACATATAAATCATAAGTTAGGATAGAATTGCTAGGCCTTAGGCAGAGAAACTTCTTACTTTCAAGCTTGGCAACACTCCTCAAATTCTCCCTCAACTATACTTTTCCCTTCGACACCATACTAATTTGGTTCAATAAATAATTCTCGCATAGGCATTGATAAATCCATCTACTAAAGTCTAAACTGAACTAAATTCTCTCACTATGATGAAGTGTAACTCAAAATTACAAGATACAACACACTACACCATAATACTAGTCTAAACCACATGATTCAATCTTCTATGCCTCTTTTAGAGCTCAACCCCTAAGCAAAACATGCCTTACCGCTTCAATGACTAACTTAAAATTCTTGCTGTGGATTCACTAGTGCATATTGCATTTCTCCACTTATATCTCAACATGACATTTAAGCCTATTATTATAAACAAATATGGAATTAAAGGCAAGTGCGCATAAAGGCATACTTTTCACGTTTTCTAAACCTCTATCAATAACAACTTTCTTGCACTATTCTTAAGAATACATACCAAGAATTCTCAACTAACTATGACATGTTCCAAATATTTACCTCAATATTCCTTCATCCTTTAGCCTTAGATAGAAAAAGAATAAATAATATTTCTTAATGAGGGCCATCAACTCTCTCTCATCTAAACCATTGCTTATCCATAATCATCATCACTATCTTGACATAAGGAGAGGTCACTAAAGGGATAATGCATAAGGACCTGAAGCATAAAAGGGTACTAAGAATAACTAGACACTTTACTGAGGCATGGGCAATAGAGTATTAACATCATGGATTCACAAAAGAGATCTAAAATGAGGGCATACATGACATAAACTGAATTTACTAGGATAATAAGTTTCAGAGAACTGATAATACTCTAAAACATGAGTTCATACTTATTCTAAGATATGCAACATAAGACTGGAGTTCATATATTTCTAAGGAATGACTCAAATCACAGTGTGAAGCTGTTACTTACTTACTAAAAGCTGAGAATGGACTTGAATACGCTTGAAGTGTATACGCATTGGCCTTTGGCATGGATCTATCATGCAAGACATGAATTTGGTATGACAATGACTAAAATCAAAGGAACACTCTAGAGTAAGAAGGGATCACTATCTCATCACAAATCTTATTGACATGGATCACAATCTAATTATTAATACTTGATTTGGTTCCTTGTTCTATCATCTCCCCTTATCTTTAAGCCATCATTCTAAGTGTCTGGAACCCTTTACTAAACTCTAAACTTGACTACAATCACTATACTCTAGAGTTTGGGATATAATAATACACGTAAATAATAAACCAAACTCGAAAGACTACACCTCAAAGTGTAAACCCCACTGCTAATACTTCTTTTTGAGATACAACTCTATCTTTCTATAGCTCCAATAGTCATCATATAATGCTTGAACACTTACTAACTTAGAATCTTCATGAGTATCACCATAACCGGAGTGTACACCATCTAGATCTTCAACTCTTTCTTTATTAGCTCAATCTTCAAAGATTCAAACTTAGATTCTAACACTTAATATGGATATCCCCAAACCTTTAATGAATCATACTACTTTCATCATAGTCTACTAATATCACATCTCTAAACTTATATCCTTACCTAAACCATGAGAAACAAAATCATAACCAAAAGTTTAACATCATCTATCCATAACTCCTTAACTTAACTATTAAGAACAGCATACACCATATACCTAGACTCCTTCCACTTAGCAACTCGAGGGTACTACTAACCACATACAACACTTAATAACCTTAGAAAATAATGCAACACCATTTCACCTTGGGAACACCTCTACATCATACTTAGTTACGAATAACTGAACTTTAACTCTTGCATACACTGATCAAGCCTACTAGATCACTTCTATATAACTAGCATCACTAACCAAGCAATTATTATTTCCACCTTAATGATCATCCTCTACTATTCAAATTTAATGTCTAGTGCTAAACATGATTTAAGATCCATCCTCACATACTATTCTCACTTGAAAGCTATAAAATAAAGCATTAAGAAACACTCGTCCACTAGAACCTTATAACAATGATATTTGATCATAATCTTATAGTCTACCTAATTACAGCCCATAAGCACATCTTTCTTCCACATATCTCTAGTATATATCCATCCATATATTTAAATTATACCCCTAGATCTACAAACCCTAATAACCAAATACTTTCATTAATAACCTATACTTTCCTAACACAATAAATACCCTCAATAACTTTTTTCCTACTTTAAGCAAACAATAATTCACCTTAACTAATAACTCTTTCTCTACCTTCTACTATAAAAGTAGTACCACATTCATTACCCCTAAGCTTACACACAAGGATATATCACCTTAACATAACTCGATATAATACATAAATTCATCTATATACTTTTGATCAATCACCATTCCCACCTTTTTTTCACTATAATTCTAAATCCACACTTCTAATTATAAAGCGGTTCTACTACTTATAGTTCATAATACTCTAGGTTGTAATATCCCTATAATGCAAACTCTATTTAAAAATCTAGGTTCACACTATCTTCTCTCATGAGCAATATCTAGATAAAAGGGGTTAATGAGGAATCTGAATTCATAACATATTCTATCTTAATTGGATAACTCATATGGATGAGTACATACTTTCAAATTGAGGAACTTATAACACACTAGCAAGCTCCTTTTAAGCCCCCTTGCAAAACTTTTAAAGTTATTGATAGTAAATCTGAGAGCAACATCTTAGGAGGAATTGGAACTTACTGATCATGTTATCTCAAGAATAATTCATAGATGGAGAATTATGGAGTAACACACAAATCGACAGAAGTTTTTGAGGGAACAACTTTACAACATGATCTAGAGTATGAAAGAAAGGAAACTTTTCTTAAATGCCCTGTAGCCTTACGAAGAAAAGTACAGATGTCTCAGTCCTATTCCGCAAGACTCTACTAGACATGACTTCACAGACACCCTAGGAAACTTGAACCTTATGCTATGATACCATATTTGTAACGATTCGAGACTACCCCTAGTCTTCACACAATGTTTAGGACCACACGTGATACGAAGCTAACCTTTGTACTGGCATAAATCATGAGCAACTAAAAAAATACATAAATCTGAATGAAATAATTGAAAGATCAATCTTTTCTAAATCTGATCAATATAAAGATATTTAAAAATGGTTACAACTCTGCTTATATAAAACAAAACCAGAATCAAATACATTAGTTCTACTGACAGTCTATGAAGCCTGCACTATACTGACTATAGGTAGTTGGGACGTGACTCCAACTACCACTAATCAATACCCATGTGTAAGAAAATAAAGTAAATAAATAATATCTAACTGATGTCCCTGAAGTAGGAGGACTCATCATCTGCTATCTGGAATCTGCAACTGTCTGATCGTGATATATGGAATATAGCTAAACTGGTAACTACATTATTAAACAATGTATTACATAGACGTATATATGGATCAGTACTTTTGGAATATACTGAGCATGTGGGGGTGAATGCATAAGTAAAACAATATCTCAATGTTCATATAAACTAATCAAAGGATGCATGTTAAATGTAAATGACTCACATTGGCTTGAATAACTGAAAGCTGAAAATCATAAATCATGAATAATAGAGTATACTGTATAAATATTGTGAGCCATAACACTTAGTTCTAAAAGCTGTACTTTTACTCTTTCTGCTAGTGGAATAAGTAAAACTTAAGTTAAGTCTGTTTTCATATCATACAGGCTAAGTGTAAAAGGACTCACCTTTGTATCTATAAACTAAAAGATGAAATATCATGGCTAATGACTTATGTAAAACAATATCTGAATAAAATTGTGAGCCTTTACACTAAGCTTCTTAAATTTGCTCTGTTATTCTATTTTTAGGACTTAGGTTTAGGGAGGTTCTTCTAACCGACATCACCATGAGAGCTATCTTGATGTCCAAAGACGTGTTACCTTAAGAGAAAAACCTCATGTTGGGGAGAGTTGTCATACTCTTGCCAAGGAGTATAACCTAAGCTAAGTGATCACAATCTACATCCATATAAATAGGGAAAATCTATACCTACATTGGCTCGTAGTTCTGGGGCATGTTACCTTGGAATCATACCCAACTCGGTGCTAAATTCTACTCCCTTTAATTTGTATGCTCATTTTATAGAAAATCCATCTTAAAACTAGCATAAGGGTTTATAATGAAAACCAGTTATGTATCTATTTACTATAAACTGTAATAAAATATGAAATGTGGATTCCATATCTTGGCTGAGGATAAAAAAAAATCAAATCTTGCTTAAAATCTAAATACATGCATATCAAAGAATGCTCAAGTATCATCTTTCTTGAAATATCAAGACTTAAACTTAGGGCTTACAACCCATACTTGGTGACCTAAACCTTTGATTTGGATTATCTATTATGATTGGCTAAGCATATACTTCCAGATTTAAGGAGGTTTCAATGGTGACCGACTCAATTTTGGGTTCTGAACATTCTAAGAAAGATTCAGTTAGAATAAACGACTCAATTTTTTTGGGATTGGAGGAGATGTTTTCTAGAGTTTTATTTTTAGAAGAATCATGATATTTATCTTGGGAATGTTCAGATTGTCTCTCTGAGGTTTTATTTACTTCAGGGTCTTTTGTTGGGTTTGACGTAGTAATGTTATCTACTTTTGATTTTGTGGAGAGAAAGAGAGTAAGGGACCAGATTGGTTCAGAGAAGACTAGTGGATTTGGAAGGATGATCCTGAAAATTTTTGAGAATAAAAGACAAGAATGTCTGATTTTCCATTTTTTAGACCATACTAATGTCATTAAAAAGTTCCTCTTGATTTGATATCTCTAAACCTAAAAGGTGGGATGCCTTGTTTTGTACAAAAATTTGACACTTTTATAAAATAAAACATCTATGGCCTTTTCAGAAAACATTTTATTATTATTTTAAGCTTCTTGTAAAGATACTAACTTGAGTCATGGGACTAGGTCCCTTCCCTCTTTTTCACTGAATTCTATACATGTGATGGCTTTAACTGTTCATTTCCCGAGCTATTCTCATGAGTATATACCTGCAAGGATGTGGATCAGTGTTAGGTTTTCAGGCACTTATTCTACCAAGGTACCTGCCTCCTTAGAATAGCTAATTCTTGGATTTATACTTATTCACAAATTAGGTTAAGTTGGATTGATCAATCTGTGATCTGGCCTCTTGTTGAAACTTCTTATTTTTAAGAAAATCCTTCTAAGGATCAAGTCCCTTGAAATTAACTATTTCAATATACGACACTGTCACCTTGGAGTGTCTTTGAGAGAGAGAGAACATAGTTAAATCTTCAAAGATTTACCCTTGAGCTCTCACTTTTAATGAACATTTTTGACTTTAGTCCCTTTGCTCCAGTCAGGAACGATGATTACGTGTTTGATTTTGGAACCCACTTGAGTTTAAGTTTCTAGTAAGAAGACAACAGTGTGACCAAAACTTTCTTGACCCATCTAGGTAGAGAATACTTCCTTAATTTATTCAAGTACTTGAATCTATTTGGATGTGTATGCTCTTCCCATGCATATCTGAATTTTACCATTCCTTTGCTTTCCCAGCTGTGAAAGAATCCTTTAGAGTGCCTATTTTTTCATGATGATTGTCCTTTGATTTGAAAACCTTCTCTCTAGCACCATTGACAGTCTTTTCTGTCCCCCCTAGAAGGTTGGAATTTTTCTTGATAGCATTGTCCTTTGTCATCATTTACACCATGACTAGTTAAACTAGAGATAATTTGTGAAGAATTTATCTAGTCAAAGTACTTATTAAGCTCTTCTATTAGATGGATAAGGTCTCTTTCTAATTTTTCATTCTGGTGAAGCACAGGCATAAGGTGTCTTTTGGAATCCCTTAATCTTTTCTCAAGATCCACTTGAAGCCTTAAAGCTTTTTTCTTTCCTTTTCCGTCTTAATCATTTTTCTTCTTTAAATTACTGGTCAAACACTAATTTTCAAATCTTATTTTTGAGAACAACTTTTCAGTTTTATAAATTTTAGAGGTTAAGCAATCAACTCATGATCTTAATTCTCTACTTTTTCCTGTAGGCCATTTCTTTTAGTGGTTCGTTCACATAAAGAGCCTATCAAAATAATAGCAAGTAGCTTTATTTTCTTTGTAGAATATTTATCTAGGTTTTTATTAATATCAAGGAGTGTTACCTCCTTTTACTTTTTATCTTTATCTGGATTGGACTTAAAGACTTCAAGGTTAAGAATAATTTCTTTTCTGCTTTCTTTCTTCTTACCCTTGGATTGGTTATAGCTACCATGATAACTAGATCACTCTGGGTATAAAACTTTTAGAGTGAACCTTCTCTGATACTAATTGTTAAACCCTTGGGGGTTACGCCACACAATGAGGGACCAGGTCCTTCAGGATCAATTTCAATCGATAGATCAATAAATCAACTTGGAGGTCCTAGAAATTTAAAGGCAATACAAGTAATTAAGATCATAAGATTTTAACGTGGAAACCCAAACTGGGAAAACCACGGCTTGCCCTCACAAGCACCAAAAAAACCACTATAACCAACCTTTTGATTATAGACTCGGGTGTGAACTTAATTCTAAGTTCCTCCTTTTTGCAAGCTTATCTTGACACCTCTGCCAAGTTTCCCTCAACAACTGGTTAACTCTAACCAATAAAACTCTTAGGAAACTCTACCTAAGCACTCTTTTCATAAAGATTAAAACACTACTTTTATAACATGAGTAGTTTGGTTACAATTCAACACTTACTCAAGAATAAGTTCAATTTAAGCTCACATAAAGCAGGAAAATAGAGGTGTAATGAAATGGGGTTTTGCTGCCTCTCTTTTCTCTATATAGAATTTGCAAAAATCAATTGTTGAAGAGGTGTCTCTTTCCTTATATAGCTGTGTACTAATATAGGATGGAATATCATTGGACCAGATGTCCAAGTTAGTATAAAATAGCACTTGCAAGTTTGTTACACAAGAGGACAAAACTGTACAGATAATGGTACATGCTGAGGGAGTAAGGATTGATGACATCAATAATTTGATGGAAAAAGTAATGGCTTTGATGATGGGTTTAGAGCATTGCCAAAGGAATAATTTGCTATCGGTGATAGTGAAAACTGACTCTCTAGCCTTAAAGAACATTTTGGATGGAGTATGAGATACACCATAAAATATTGCCATGGACATAAGAATGATGCATTACATGATGAAAGATGTGGATGCGATTGTAGAGTACATATTCAGAGAAGGCAATAATGCGATTGATTTTATTGCTAACAATATGCTATTTCTTGCAGGTACATATAGAATAATTTATTTTAACTTTTAAGAACTACATAAGGAGGACAAAATTCTTTTCAACATGGATAAAAATCAAGTTCTTAATCTTAAAATTTAAAAAATTCAAAATAGAGATTTTAATAATTAGAGTGGGTAACCAGCTAGTGATATTGGAGTTCTTCAACAGAATTCACAGTGGATAAACATGGAAAACAAGCAAGTGAATGAAAGTACAGATTCTGCAAATATAGAAAAATTGAAAAGTCAGTAATAGTATACTAAAATGCATACTTGGCATTGTTGGTAATGGAGCCTTATTGTCACGAGCTCAGTTTTCACTGTGTTAGCGGCACATAATTTTACCCGTGTGGCGCTGATGGTTCCCCTAACTATAGGCTAGCCTTCCTTATTTCCAAGGTCTTTAGCATGATTCTGTGCCTGTGGGAAGCTCACCTTAGAGCTTGCTCCCTTTGGTGCCACTCTATCAATATATCGGCTTCCATGGCCAACGTATAAGCAACTCTTGTGGTGCACCTTCGATCCTTGGATCTCATCCATATACGCTTCTGGGGATGGCTATGGACATACTCGTCCCTCGCCTGGGCCTAAGCATCGCCATCGCAAGCACAGTCCTATCTTTAAGCTTGACATCGCCTTGTGCATGTGCACTTGGCCTTTGCTTCGCCCGAGTATGGTAACCCTCAATCTTTGGCCTTAGTCACAAGCGTCTTTCTTATAAATGCCCTCTCATGTATTATGGCATAGCCAAACATATCCCACACAACTTGTATCCAACTTCCATAGCACAGTGTCGCCCTACAACTGCGTGTCTAGGCCAAAGAACCCTTGATCGCTTGGATGAACCTTGGCCATGCTTACAAGTAAGCTCACGAGTCTCTTGGGGATGTTATGTCGATTGATCTATCAGCTTGGAGGTATTTTTCCATCATTTAGACAGCCCGAGGGGCATGTCGGTTCATATAGCCAACCTTTAGCCTTGTCGGGGCACCCAACGTTAGTCCACCCGACCATGTATTGCCCATAGAGTTCCCAAGCCATATGAGTACCTTGCGCATTCTTTGATATGCCAAGGCAGGCCCTTGAGGTTATTCCTCAAGGCAGCATACTTTGGGTGGCCATATGTCGACACACCCGGAGGAGGCTGGTAGGCTGTCACCATGTATACCCCATTTTTATATGCTTAAAATAAATAATGCCAATGCCTGGTACTAGACATCATTCTGCCCGAGAATCATACTGTAATACTTCGAGAAATTTTTCTTTGAAATTTTATGCGTAAACGTGTTGGGTTCTATCTTCTAAAATAAATTATCAATTTTCCATAAGGAATATTTTAGATTATGACCCACCATTGCATAGAGTATCGAATAATATTTCCAGAGATATATGGATCATCCAAAACGGACACCCGAGCGATGAGTTATGAACATTTCGATCGAACCGTGAATAGTAGTGAACAGTAAAACATGCAGAAAAAAGTACTGAGGTCTGGCGTATTTTTACTCTAATTTTTAACAATCATAACTCCTTGTACATAATGATCTGGGTGATCTACTATATATCAATGGAAATATCTACGAGTCCTCTTTCCGATGAAATTAGTTTCATCCAATTTTTCTATCGGAGCAAAAAGTTATGATCGATCTACTTCAGCCTATCAAAAGTAAATTTTTGGGTCAACTTCAAATGATCATAACTCCTCGTACACAATTATATGGGTGAGATACTATATATCAACGGAAAGATATGAGAGTCCTCTTTCTAATGAAATTTATTTCATCCAATTTCGATATCGGAGTAAAATGTTATGGTTGATCTACTTCAGACTATCAAAACAGTCCACCAAAGGACATATTCGAGAATTATTTGATTTTTTAGGGACGTTTTGGTCATTCCTCCTTACCTTATATTAAAGCCTATTAGAAGTATTATATGTTATATTTCATCAAATTTCCTAAAAAAAAAACTCTAAGC
>NC_061121.1:197675830-197676480 GCF_002878395.1 Capsicum annuum
TGAACCTTGGCCATGCTTACAAGTAAGCTCACGAGTCTCTTGGGGATATTATCTCGATTGATCTATCAGCTTGGAGGTATTTTTCCATTATTTAGATAGCTCGAGGGGCATGTCGGTTCATATAGCCAACCTTTAGCCTTGTCGGGGCACCCAACGTTAGTCCACCCGACCATGTATTGCCCACAGAGTTCCCGAGCCATATGAGTACCTTGCACATTCTTTGATATGCCAAGGCAGGCCCTTGAGGTTATTCCTCAAGACAGCATACTTTGGGTGGCCATATGTCGACACACTCGGAGGAGGCTGGTAGGCTGTCACCATGTATACCCCATTTTTATATGCTTAAAATAAATAATGCCAATGCCTGGTACTAGACATCATTCTGCCCGAGAATCATACTATAATACTTTGAGAAATTTTTCTTTGAAATTTTATGCGTAAACGTGTTGGGTTCTATCTTCTAAAATAAATTATAAATTTTCCATAAGGAATGTTTTAGATTATGACCCACCATTGCATAGAGTATCGAATAATATTTCCAGCGATATATGGATCATCCAAAACGGACACCCGAGCGATGAGTTATGAACATTTCGATCGAACCGTGAATAGTAGTGAACAGTAAAACATGCAGGAAAAAGTACTGAGAC
>NC_061121.1:197676580-197744482 GCF_002878395.1 Capsicum annuum
AAACGTGTTGGGTTCTATCTTCTAAAATAAATTATAAATTTTCCATAAGGAATGTTTTAGATTATGACCCACCATTGCATAGAGTATCGAATAATATTTCCAGCGATATATGGATCATCCAAAACGGACACCCGAGCGATGAGTTATGAACATTTCGATCGAACCGTGAATAGTAGTGAACAGTAAAACATGCAGGAAAAAGTACTGAGGTCTGGCGTATTTTTACTCTAATTTTTAACAATCATAACTCCTTGTACATAATGATCTGGGTGATCTACTATATATCAATGGAAATATCTGCGAGTCCTCTTTCCGATGAAATTAGTTTCATCCAATTTTTCTATCGGAGCAAAAAGTTATGATCGATCTACTTCAGCCTATCAAAAGTAAATTTTTGGATCAACTTCAAATGATCATAACTCCTCGTACACAATTATATGGGTGATATACTACATATCAATGGAAATATATGAGAGTCCTCTTTCTAATGAAATTTATTTTATCCAATTTGGATATCGGAGTAAAATGTTATGGTTGATCTACTTCAGACTATCAAAACAGTCCACCAAAGAACATATTCGAGAATTATTTGATTTTTTAGGGACGTTTTGGTCATTCCTCTTCACCTTATATTAAAGCCTATTAGAAGCATTATATGTTATATTTCATCAAATTTCCTAAAAAAAAAACTCTAAGCTCCTACATCCAACTTTAAGAACCTCCAAAGTTCACCATTAATTCTGCAAATTTATTCAAGATTCCAAGTTCCTAGTTCAAGAACTCCAAGAACCATCATTCAAAGGCATGATTAACATCTCAAAAATGAGTATTGATCTAAAGTTCATCATTCAAGGTATGTTGGGTTTTTCAACAAGAACTCTCTTTCGTTCTTGTGCCCAAAAGTAATTTTCTTTACAAAGGCATGATTTTTATTTTATTTTTTTACGAATTTGAAGCATGAACCCATATCTTATGATGATTATTATGAAATCTTGATGTTTATGATTTTGAAAGATGAATTTACATGTGTGGAGATATAATGCATGAATCTTGAACGATATTTATCATGATTTTGATATTTGGGCCGTGAATCCCCATTGTAAATTGTGTTTTTTTGAGAAAGTGTGTGTTATAAGCACGTTGATGTTAAATAATTTGAGATATTTTGAATGATTTGATCTTTTGGTCTTAATGGAGTTTTTTTGAACTCGAATGTGTAAGAAATCCACAACGTGGTTGATTTTGATAAATGGGAAACATGATGGCTCCCGATGTATATTTATATATTACTGAAATTGTTTTGTTGTGGATTGTCTTTGAAATGATTTGAGATAAGTCTGGGAGAAATCTTTAGCACCGAATGGGAGGTATAAAGTGACCTTACTTCCCTAGAACTACGTGCCCCCATAGGATTAAGCCTGAGGCTGATTTATATAGTGATCACTAGTTTGTGTGGATTTGATATTGATAGTCTTACTCCGATGGAATGGATAGGACGGCTCTCCCCAACGTGGGTTATATATTGGATTCCATGAAGCTCACATGGTTTATGTCGGTTATAGGATCTCCCAGTGTGTGTGTGTTTCCTTGTGTCTATGGTGAATGGTGAAGTGATTTGAAAGTGGATTGTGAAAGTTATTCTTTCGAAAGATTTAAATGATATTTACATTATGAGAATTGATATTCTTGATGAAATAAAAGTGATTGACAAATTATATGATGAGTCACATGTGTTATTGTACTTATTTCATCCTCTCATGATTATGATGATTTTCTTTGGGCTATGTGAGTCTTTCATACATCCTGCATATTTCTTATAAATATTTATGATGATGATGTTTATACAACTGCATACACCCCCATATTCTCGATTCCTTTCCATGGTACTGACCCACATCTTCGGATGTGGGCTGCATTTTCTTGGAATGTAGGTTCAGGTGCTCAGTTCCGGGTTTGACAATGATTCTTTGGGCACGCTGTTCTACATCCTCTATTGTGGTCAGTCCTCATGTTCCAAGGATGTGATGTCTGATGTTGGTTTCACGAAATTGTTTACATTTGATAACTGAGTATAAGTCAGTTGGGGCTTGTATCAATGCTCACTGGTTTTATTGATTTTTCTTAGAGGCTTGTCAGACTAGTATAGATGTTGGGAGTTGACTAATAAGTCGTGTTTTGTTATCTTTTTGAAATTCTTTTATTCTTGGATGATGATTACTCTGTTGATATTTGAGGGTTATTTATGGAAATCCTGTTGATTCGTGTTGAACTGAATAAAAATGGATCAAAGGGTTAGCTTGGGGTTACTCGTAGCCTCAAGCATCGTGTGACACTTCGGAACTCGTTTTCGGGGCGTTACACATACTGGGGCTTAGACTATCCATATGACCTTCAAATTGGTGCCATTTTTCCGACTCCCTTCTCTTGAATTTCTTCACACCTCCATGAAGTTTCATCCCATTCCCATACTCAAGGAATGAGTTATGGCCTACGGACCAATCAACAAATTACAATAATGCCACTGGACCTTGGCCAAGTCAAGACACTATTTAAACGGAATCCAAATGACCCCAAATTTGGTAATCACACATAAGGTACCCTTAATATCAACAATTTAAACCGAAATCCTTAGATTCCACTTGTATCTCAAAATGGCACGGCGCTAACATCGAACACCGCACACGATCTTCACCATGCCTCCACTCCCTTGGGCTTACACCAAGCCCTCTTTAAATCACTTTGGCACTCTTATGATATGTTATGAAACATATCTAGATTCTTGTTGCGTCATTTTATTCCCCTTTGCCTCATCCTCAACTTCAACACATTCTTTCAGGTCATGCCACTTGCATAGCTGACAGGGGTGCAGCCTTGTTGGCACGCACAGTCTTGCAGGTGATAGGCCCTAAAAATTTGGGGAGTCATACCCTCACACACCTGAAGTAGTCATTGTCCTCAATGACATATGACACCGATGACAACCCAAAGTCTGCACCCTTGGGGATTTACATCGCGGCCCCCTAATCCTTGTGTGTAGGAACTCTGGCGAGCTCCTTCTAAAAAAATAGAGTCAAGCCCATTTCCCTTATCCCCTAAGTTTTATCGAATCATTCTATCCGTACTTTAGCTCGTACAGTGTCTCTACACCTGCACCCTCTGGTGACTAAATTTACGGTGTCATTAAGTCATATCTGCACTATGCTCTTCACGACCTTTATCTTGTCTAGGAATCTATTTCCACCTCGACGATCCTACTAGCCCATCCATACTTGGCATATCTATCCCTTTGATCCTTTGCCTCTGGTAGACAACTATATTTCCTCCTGGACTTTCATCTTTTCAGCTTAACATAGCTAAGTAGGCATCCCTTGATGTGGCATCTTTGCCAACCATGTGCTCATGGTCATTTTCTCACTTCTTCGAGTGATGTCATTGGCGGTATCCCAATTTACCCAACTATCATTCACAACAGCCTTTGGAAACCCATGCTTCACCATGGCACCTTCTGGCATCTCACGTGCTCCGTGCCCATAGGTACCTCGCACTCCATTGAAATAATAACGTGACTTCAAATTTTATAACACTAAATTATGATCTAATTCGACGAATGACAATGTTAAAACATAGCGGATTTGATAACAACAATAATTCCATTAAATTATGGTATAAAAATCAATATTCAAGGAAGTTCATGGAGATTCTTAGTTTTAAATCACAATTTAATATCATAAATCTTGAAAAGATGATAGATTTGTAATTAAAACTAATACTTGAACTCTATGGATGAAAGGAATCCATGGATGAACATCTGACATACTTGGGATAATTAATTTGGAAGGATTGATGGAGAGTTCATGAGATTTGACCTTGATTCTTGAGAGCTAGGATTTCTTGTTCTTGAAAAAGGGGATTTTTAATTTGAGAGAAAGTGAATAATGATGAGTATTTAGGTCAATTAGGGGTTAAATTTTGTGTTTAGGGGGAGTTTAGGACTTAGGAAAAAGACCCAAATACCATTAAATAAATTTATAAACAAAACCTAGAAACAAAAATCCTGATTTTTAGCCTTGGCGCGAAGCGCCACTATAACACCAAGCCACTGGAAAAAGGGACAACTGGGACCTGGATAAATGCTGTGATGTGCCACCATCGCGGTTAGCCTGTGAGTGACAATTTGGCCATCTCCACAACGTGCCTTGATCACAGAGTCCCACTGGAAATTAACAAACGGGAAATTTACCTACTCCGCGATGTGCCATTATAGCAGAGTCACGCTGGAAATCGACAAATATCAAATTAAACTATGGCGTGACGTGCCAGGATTACAGACCCTTACTGGATTTTGCCAAATGGGAGATTCTCTTTCTCCACAATGTGGAAGAGGTTAAAATGATGGGGTTTTGCGACAGAAACTTTAAATCACCATAACTTCTTACCCGGTTATTAGATTTGGGAGAATTTGATATCATTGGAAAGCTAATTGAACTTCATACACAATGGCAGGCTCAAAACTGAAAAATAATGATTGTTTAAAAAATTTCATATATGAATACTCATGCACTTTGACTTAGATTATGGTAGGGAAATACAGGATGTTACAATATCTCCCCTTTGGGTTTATTCATCCCCGAATGAAACTGGTTAAGCTGAGAGAACTGATGGATAGAGCTTACACACTAAATATGCATGTCTGAAGCATCGAATGCATGACTGAACTGATTCTTGAATGGACGACTGACATGAACATGATGTGCAACTGAAACTAAGCATGATAGAGAAAAATCTTAAGAAGATTTGGTACCTTATACTAAATTTGGATTTGCGGAGAAGAGATGAGGGTACTTGGTTCACATATCTGTCTCTGCTTCCCAAGTGGCTCCCTCAACGGACTGATTCTGCCAAAGAACTTTGACTAGTGAAACTTCTTTGTTCCTTAGTCTACAAACTTGATGATCAAGAATTTCGACTAGAACTTTCTCAAAGGAAAGACTGTTCTGTATATCTAGACTTTTGAAGGGAACAACTACAGCTGGATCACCAATACACTTTTTCAACAGCGAGACATAGAACACTGGGTGTACCGAGGCTAAATCTAAAGGCAACTCTAGCTCGTAAGCTCCCTTTCCAAAATGACTGAGGATTCTGAAGGGACCAACATATCGGGGACTGAGTTTTTTCCTTTCTTATAGAATATCCTCACTCCCTTCATGGGAGAGATTTTTAAGAAAAAAAAATCACCAACCTCAAATTTGAGATCCTTTCTTCTTATATATGTATATGATTTTTGTTGGCTCTGGGCAGCCCTAATTCTTTCTCTAATCAAATGAACCTTCTCTAACACATCAAACACAAATTCAAGCCCTACTACTGCAGCCTCACCTACTTCAAACCAACCAATTAGAGATCTATATTTCCTACCATAGAGAGCCTCAAATGAAGCCATACGGATACTGGAATGATAGCTGTTATTGTATATGAATTCAATCGAAGGCAAATGGTCATCTTAAATCCCCTTGAAATCAACAATGTATGCTCTCAACATATCCTCAAGAGTCTGAATAGTCCATTTTTCTTGATTGTCTGTCTGAGGGTGGAAGGCTGTACTGAGGTGGACTTAGGTACTAAGACCTGTTTCCAGAAGTGAGAGGTAAACTGAGTACCTCTATTTGAGATTATAGCTAAGGGAATATCGTACAATCTAACTAACTCTCTACGATAGAGATTGGCGTAGTCCTCAGTTGAGTAAGAGGTATGGACTGGCAAAAAATAAGCTGATTTGGTCATCCTGTCTATGATAACCCAAATGGAGTCATGCTGATGATGGGTACGAGGCAAACCTATCATAAAGTCCATGTTCACTTCCTCCTATTTCAACATGGGAATATTGAACTCCTGTATGGACCCATTAGGCTTTTGGTGCTCAATCTTAACCTGATGGTATGTAGAGCACTTAGCTACAAACTCTGCAATATCTCTCTTCATCCCACTCCACCAATAGATCTCCCGAAAATTATGGTATATCTTAGAGGCCCAGGATGAATAGAGTAATTCGCCCCATGTGCTTTTGCAAGAATTCGCTGCCTCAACTCATCTACACCAGGCATACATAATCTACCCTAACAACATAAAACACCATCTCCCTCTTGGGACAAAACCTCCACTTTCTGATCTCTGACTGATTCTTTCAACTTAACTAGACTGGGATCTCTATCCTGCTTTTCCTTCATCTCGGAAATGAGAGATGGCTCTGATCTACTCTGTACCTATACACTACCTTCTACTGAATCGAGTAAACGGACACCTAGTCGGGCAAGCTGATGGACTTACTAAGCTAACTTCTTCTTATCATCCTCAACATGAGCTAACTACTCATTGACATTCTACTGAGAGCATCAACCACTACATTGGCCTTGCCCGAATGATACATAACACTTATGTCATAATCCTTCAATAACGCTAACCATCTTCTCTGATGCAAATTCCAATCTTTCTGAGAGAACATATACTGAAGGCTTTTATGTTTTAGGAACGCATCTACATCCACCCCATACAAGTAATATCTCTAAATCTTTAAGCCAAATACTACCGCTGCTAGCTCAAGATCATGAGTCAAATAATTCATCTCATGAGGCTTGATCTTTCTGGAGGCGTAGTCTATGAACTTACATCTCTGCATGAGAACACAACCTGAACCTACTTTTAATGCATCATAGTACACGACAAAACAATCTGAACCATCTGGTAGAGTAAGAACTGGGGTTGAGGTGTGTCGAGTCTTAAACTCCTAAAAACTTTTCTCACATAAATCTGACCACTAAAACTTAACTTTCTTATAAGTCAATCTGGACATGGGGGATACAATAGAAGAAAACCCTTCAGCAAACCAATGGTAATAGACAGTCAAACCCAAGAAAATCCTGATATCTGATGGAGAGATAGGTCTAGGCTAGTTTCTCACCCCTTTGGTCTTTTGAGGATCAACTCTAATGCCATCACCTGAATTAATATAGACAAAAAAAGTTACTGATGTTAGTTAGAATTCACACTTGCTGAATTTAGTGAACAACTGATGGGCTCTAAGAGTTTGCAACACTATTCTGAGATGGCCTGCATGATCATTTTTTCTATCCGAATAGATAAGAATGTCATCAAGGAGGACTATTATGAACATGTCCAAGTAATTTTTTAACATTCGGTTCATCAAGTCCATAAAGGCTGCTGGGGAATTGGTAAGACCAAAGGACATGACTAAAAATTCAAAGTGGTCATACCGAGTGAAGCTATTTTTGGGATATCATATTCTCTAACTCTAAGCTGATGATAGCCTGATCTGAGGTTATCTTGGAAAAGTAACTAGCACCTTGAAGTTGGTCGAAAAAATCATCGATCCTAGGAAGTAGATATATATTCTTGACTGTAAAATGTTTAACTAATGGTAGTCTATGCATATTCAGAAAGAACTATATTTTTACGCATGAATAGAATATGTGAGCCCACTGTGAGAGGCTGGGCCTGATTAATCCTTAATCTAGGAGATCCTTTAACTGTTCTTTCAATTCTTTGAGTTTAGCTGGAGCCATTCTATATGGTGGAATTGATACAGGCTGAGTATCAGGGAGAAGGTCTATTCTGAAGTCAATTTTCCTTTCGGGAGGAACTCCAGGAAGATATTCAGGAAATACGTCTGATAATTCAATTACTACTGGAACTGAATCAAGAGTAAGAGTTTTTAAGTTAGAGTCTTTGACTTGTACAAGATGGTCGACACACCCCTTGGATATCATCTTTCTGGCTCTAAGGTACGAGATCAACTGACCCCTAAGAGCTGTAGTACTACCCCTCCATTCAAAGACTGTCTCATTTAGGAAGTGAAATAAACTATTTTGTTTCTACAATCCACTGAGGCATAGGATGGGTGAAGCTAATCTATGCCGAGAATGACATCAAAATCCATCATGTCTAACTCCACAAGATCAACTGAGGTAACTTTCTGAAATATTATAACCAGACAGTTCCTATATATCTATCTGGCTATAATTGAAATGCCTACTGGGGTAGACACAGAAAAGGGCTTTCCTAGAGTTTCAGGACTGACTCCGAAATTGACAACTATATATGGAGTTACAAAAGAAAGAGAAGCTCCAGGGTCTAGTTAAGCATAAACATATAAGTGAAAGACCTGCAACGTATCAGTAACTACGTTAAGAAAATTTTCCTGATCTTGGCGGGACTGAAGAGCTTATAATCTGGTTGGATGCTGACCACAGGTAGCACTGGAAGCGACACCCTGCTGAGTTGGACGGCGGGATGGAGCTAACAACTAATGGGATAGGCCCTGTTGGCGCGCATCCCTACCTTTCTAAGAAACTACCCAACACTCTTAAATCTAATAGCCCGACTTGCCACACCCGAAGCCCATATTACTACTGCTCTAAACTTATCCCTATGGTGTCTTCCACACTTTTGACATAAAGGATTGGTACAAGCACTGCTAATACTAACCTAGGACTTAGAGCCTGATCCCCTATCCCTATTATCATTTATGAATTTAGGTACTGGGGCACTGGCTGAAGAAGGTACTGTGGCTAAAGACCTCTGATGAAACTGAGGAAGGTTACCACCTTCTAACTTTAGCTGATTAAAATTACAACTACCCATCCTAGCTCTCTTATTTTCTTTCTCCCTCTCCTTAATTTTTTTCTCCTCTATCTTTTGAGCATGGACCATCAACCTAGACAAATCCATCTCACTAATCAGCATTGCGACCCTACACTACTTGACCACACTATCAGATACACCAGACACAAACTTACTCATCTTGGACCTATTGTCAGGTACTACAAGAAGAGCATATCTAGCAAACTGAGTGAACTTTAGAGAATACTCCCTCATACTCATGCTACCTTGCCTTAAATTAGTAAATTCCAACACTTTGGCCTCCCTAAACTCTAATGGAAATAATCTATCCAAGAAAGACATGGCAAACTCTTCCCATTCTATAAGCCCTGCATCAATACCTTTATCAACTTTCCACTGCTTAAACCATGTATGGGCTACATCCTGCAATTGATATGTAGCCAACTATACACTTTGACTAGACGTCACCCCCACAGCATCCAGACCTTTTGAACCATATCTAAGAATTCCTGTGGATCCTCTTTAGACTTGGATCACGTGAAAGAAACAGGATTTATTTGGGTAAAATCTCAAATTCTAGTTGGAACAGTATTGGCCAAAATAGCAGCTGGCCATTCACTCTATGCTACTACAGAGTTTGCTAGAGTGGTGAATGCAACCCTAAATTCTGCGTGAGAGACATGCTCATTCAGAAAATCTGCCTGGATGGGCTGAGTTCCTGTTCTTCTTCCATTCTTCTTGGGAGGCACGTTCTACAAATGAAAGAAAGAAAAAAATTAGACTGAGAGTTTAACTTGAGATCATGCTTAATTACACGACATGAATACTTTAAAGAAGGGAGAGTTTTTCCTAAACACCTTGTAGCCACTCGTCCATAAGTGTGACGTGCTACACACCCATGCATAAGACTTTACTTGATGCGGCTTTCAGACTTCCTAGGATACTTTAAAATCTTAGGCTATGATACCAATTTTGTAACAACCCGAGACTAGTCCCTAGTCGTTACACAGTGCTTACGATCTAAAGGAACCATAAGCTAACCTATAAGCTAGTACCTGCTATGAGCACTGAATAATATAATCATGAATGTGAAAGAATAACTAAATTGTCATAAGGTTTTAATAATGAAATAACTACTGAGTTAGGAATCTAATAAAAATATTAAAATCTTAATAGCCTGGATAGCTAACTGTAGTGTCTAAAAGGCCTTTAAACTAGATTCTGTGAGTTGATGGGACAGGCCCCAACTAACGCTACTAACTACTAAGATAAAGATAAAAAGTAATATAATCTATACTTGGATAATAAGGACTCGCCCTTGCTACTGTACTGCTGATAAATCTGGGAATCTAGGTGAGATTCGAGAACTGAGCGTTAGTACCTATGATATGAGACATCATATCGCAAAATAAATAGTATGTGATCAATACTTTAAATATACTAGTATGCTAAATGAGGTAGACTGATATGCATGCTCTCATGAATAGGAATGATAATAATTAACTGGACATACATGTAAAGCATGGAGTACAAGATAAAGAGATGGAATCTGTAGATACTGAAAATGCAGGAAAATTTATAAATACTATGGATGCATCATCAAGCATATAACATAAACTGAGTAAAATCTATAAACTAATATATCGAGATAACTAAAATATGTACGCTTTGGTGAAATGGTACTAAGACTAAATAGCAGAGCAAGGACTATAACTAAGACTATATCTGATACTGTGGGAAGTATCATCTAACCGATATTCCCCAAT
This sequence comes from Capsicum annuum, assembly GCF_002878395.1. NCBI lineage: Eukaryota > Viridiplantae > Streptophyta > Magnoliopsida > Solanales > Solanaceae > Capsicum > Capsicum annuum. The sequence goes on from NC_061121.1 coordinate 197,686,984, forward strand.
TTAAGCTAATCAGGGTCCAATCTATAACCCAAGTTGGGAGGGTGTTAATACTGTGCCACATGTACTAATAATGGATGTATGGATCTACTAAAATGATATAATATCCAATGGACTAAGGGTGCCAAGTATGAACTTATAGGTGATCCCTGCTAGAAAGTCAAGCCTAATCTGATGGGTGAATACTTATATCCTACGCTGGCTACGTAGTTTTGGAGTATAGGGACTGCTACTAACAACTCTACCTAACTGAAGGGGAAGCCTCCATTCTTACACTTGCTCAGTGCTAAATCCTACTCCCAACTGAAAGACACTGAGATACTAGACTGTTCTGAGTTGAATAATTAATATTTGATTATTTTGATAATGCTCATAATATAATCTAAAGACTAATTTGTAATGTACTGAGACTAGACTAAATAAAAAGCTATGGTTTTTGGGTATTCAATACCCCCTGGACTCAAAACAACAATACTGGAAAGACACTAAAGCTTGAAGGCTAAAACATGAAGGCTCATATTGAATAAACCGCTCTTGTAGGCATTTTATCAAACACTTGTACTTCATAGTTTAGTCAATTCATGGGAATAGTATAAAACTTGAAATAATAGCATGACTTCAACATTTATAACTCTAAATCATGATCTACTTCAAAGAATGACAATGTTAAAACATGGGGGATTTGATAACAATGATAATTCCATTAAAGTATGGTATAAAAATCAATATTCAAAGAAGTTCATGGAGATTCATAGTTTTAAATCACAATTTAATATCAAAAATCTTGAAAAGATGGTAGATTTTGTAATTAAAACAGATACTTTGACTCCATGGATGAAAGGATTCCATGGATGATCATCTAACATACCTGGGATGATGAATTTGGAAGGATTGATGGAGAGTTCTTGAGATTTGATCTTGATTCTTGAGTGCTAGGGTTTCTTGTTCTTAAAACAGGAGATTTGTAACTTGAGAGAAAGTGATAATGATGAGTATTTAGGTCAATTAGGGGTTAAATTTCGTGTTTAGGGTGAGTTTCGGACATAAGAAAAAGACCCAAATATCTTTAAATGAATTTAAAAACAAAGGCTGGAAACTGAAATCCTAATTTTTGGCCTTGGTGCGATGCGCCACTTTTGCGCCAAGCCACTGGAAAAGGGACAATTGGGACCTGGATAAATACCACGACACGCCAACATCACGGTAAGCCTATGGGTGCCAATTTGGCCTTCTCTACGACGCTATGATCGCGGAGGCCCACTGGAAATTGACAAATAGGAAATTGTCCTGCTCCGCGATGTGCCATTATTGCAGAGTCATACTGGAAATCAAAAATATCAAATTGACCTATGGCGCAACGTGCCAGGATCGTAGACCCTTACTCGATTTTTTCGAATAGGAGGTTGGCCTGCTCCGCGATGCGGTAGAAGTTAAAATGACGGGGTTATGCGACTAAAACTTAAAATTTCCATAACATCGTACCTGGTTATCTGATTTGGGCAAATTTATATCGTTGGAAAGCTAATTGAATTTCTACGCAATGGCAGACTCTAAACTGAAAAATAATGAGTGTTCCAAAAATTTCATATACGAATACTCATGCACTGGGAGTTAGATTATTCTAGGGATATACGGGGTGTTTTAATAACCCACCAACATTGAATGATCATCAAAACATGACATTTAAACTTAAACTATAGTATTGAATCATGGTTCAACTCAGGACATAGACATCTCATCAAACATGGGGAAAACGTGAATTTAAAACATGAGAATATGGCTAAAAATCATGAGTTTAGTATCTATCATGGAATTTATTTGAATAAGGCATGGAAAAATTAAATCCATAGCATGACGAATTCAAAATCTTGCATGGGATCATATATGGGCTGAATTGAATTAAAATCACCATGAAAACATGAAATTCAACCTTTCTTGAACATATAAAATATCGTAATGATAGATAATTCACTCTTAAATCTAAAGTAAAGGTTTTTTGGCTCCATGGGTGAAAGGGACCAATGAATGAATACCCCACATACCATAAGCTTTTAACTTGAAAGAGAAACACCAATCTTGATGCTTTATTGAAGGTTATTGAACTTGGAGAACTTGAATTCTTGATTTTTTAGGGGAAAAGGGAATTGAATTTGTGTTCCTGGAGGAAGGGAATGGTTTTATTGAGGGGGAAGTCGTATTTTGGTATGCCTTAACTGATGCCAAGTCGTATTTTGGATGAATAGATTGAGGGGGAAAAAACCCTATTTCAACTCAGGCATCTAAATTTGAAACTGGATATGACATGCTTACCACGATGTGACCAAATCGCGGTAGTGCATTTCCCTCACCACGACACGATGAACATGAGAATGGGACTATTGCCGCGACGTGGCCTTATTGCGATAACACTCTAGTTATGTGATCAAAACATGTCCCAATCCCCATACAAAGAATTCAAAACTTCTCCGAGATATGCTTCTTACTTCCCTGAACATGAATCAACTTAAAAACTAATATTTCAGGGTTGGGAAGATCGATTTAAAATTTTGTAAAGTCAGGGGTTTTGAAAGTAAGTAAGTCCTCAATACTTAGGAAAATGTTCAAGTCTTGGACCCCTTAAACATGCTACTGATAGGTAAATTAAGCCAAGACTTTTACGGGTATTAGAATATCTCCCCTTTGGGAACATTCATCCTCAAATGAGGTTGGTTAGCTAAGAACACTTGGGAAACTGAGATCATATACTGAACATGCATAACTGAAAACATGATTACATAGCTGAGTCTGAAACATAATACATGAACTAAACTAATTTCGTGAATACATGCAATGACATGAGAATTATTATAAGGCTGAGATAGAAATGAGAAAGTCAACTTATGAGGAACCATTACCTCAAATTGGATCTGGTTTTGTAAAGAAAATATGAGGGGTTTAAGACATGGAAACTTGCGGTATTACAGATTCTCCCCCTTGGGATATTTTATTCCCCCAAATCATACTAACTTGGCTGCAATACCAAGGAAAGATTGATATGATGCAAGGGACACTAAGAAACTTAATATCTGTAATCTAAACTGAGTTGAATTCATAATTTTCATGGATATGAATATTTTACCTAATGGAATGACCATATTCATGTAACTTCAAATAGTAAGACTACTGAGAAAAATGGGAAATCATAGGAACTTGTCTATCTGACTGCTAAACTGAATAGCTGGTTATATGGATGAATTATACTAAAATCTAACATCCAACTGGAGTATTTCTTCAGCACTCTTTCTAAAAAAATCTAATAACAGTATGGAGCAAAGAACTTGGGCATGATCTGAATAAGATATTTGAGTAAGGACTCTTAATATGGATATAACTCTATAACATGTAACATAGGCCTATAAAACCTAAACTAGGTTAGAATTACTAGGCCTTAGGCAATGCAACTTCAAAATTCAAGCTTATCCTCTCTCCTTAAATACTCACATGGGTACATATAGATACTCCAACCAAAGTTTGAGTTGAACTACTTTCTCTCACCATGTTCAAACCTAACTCATAATTACAAAGTATTGCACATAACACCATAATGCTAGTCTGAATGATGAATTCAAAAGCCCATGCATTTTCACAACTTTTATCTTATGAATTATTCTTAGTACCGCTTTAACAACTACATTCAACCTCTTAATGGGAATTCACTAATGCACAATGCATTCATCCACTTATACACCAACATGACATTTAAGCCTATCTTCATAACCACATATGAACTTCTAAACAAATGCCCATTAAAGCATATTTCTCATATTCTCTAATACCTCAATCAATAACAACTTCCCTACACTATCCCCAATAAAATACACATAGAATTCTCATCTAACTATGACATATATTTATAGCTTTTCCTTGATCTTACTTCATATTTATAGACATAGCTAAAACAAACATATACCAATCTTTCATCAATAAGGAACATTTACTCTCTCCCATCTAAATAATTACTTATCACCACTATTATTTCATAAGGAGAGCTCACTGAAAGGTTAAAACATGAGTATCTGAAAGATGAAAGGATACTATGCTTAAATTTGACACTTAACTGAGGCCTGAGGAATAGAATATCAACATCATGGATTCATTAAAAAAATCTAATCTTTGAACATTCATTACAAAATAAAAATTACACTATCCATTAAGAGTGTAGCATGAGTTATGGCGACTGAGCATATAGTAAAACATGTGTACATGAGTCATGAGCTACATGACCAGAGTTTAGAGTTTATAAATTCATTGAATATGATTTGTACTGCTGAGTGTACTAGAACTCCTTATACAAGGAACTGGAAGAGCACATGATTCTCTGTGATATGAATAAATATAAACTATGATCACGGAGCTAACATGTAAGGCATGAGTATATATTATGATGACTAAGGACAAAATTTTGCACTGAGATAAGAATGGGTCGGGCATGTTCCTCCCCTGCTGATGTTCTACAATACACTAGAATCACCACTAAAATAAGAGTGCCTGACTTGGTTACTTGTTCTATCATCTCCCCCTTAGCTTAAAGCCATCATTCTATGTCTGTGGACCCCTTTAATAAACTCTAAACTAAAATTCAACCACTTTAATCTTAAGCCTGAGATATAACAATACATATAAATAATAAACTCAACTTGAAAGACTAGACTTGAAAGTGTAAAACTCACTGATAATACGTCCTTCTGAGATACAACTCTTATATTTCTATCGTCTCAATCTTCAACGATTCAAACTTAGATTCTAACATTTAATATGGATATCCCCAAACCTTCAATGAACCATACTAACTTCCTTCATAGCCTACTAACATCACATTTAAACCATGAGAATAACCATTACACTTGTATACCCAACATCAGCAACATATAATTTCGAATAAAAAAACTTAAATTCTCGCATACATTATTTCAAGCCTACTGATTCACCCTTCATACAACTAGCTACATGAATACATAATCTTTAAAATCTAGATAAATACTATCTATCTTTATTGTTTCTAAAATTTTGGGTTCATGCTTCTAACTTTAGGCCATATACTATCATAAAATTCTGTGAAGGATCTAAAAATATATCTGACATTAGCTCAATTCATGATTTTTCATGAACAAATATAAACATTTTCAAAATTTAGAACATAAGGGCACTGATGGGATACTTTCAATTGTCTGTGGGGCCTGTCCGAGAAAACTTTAACTGTAAGAATTTAAGGTTGACTATTTCTATTACCTAAAAAATAAGAAAAGTTGACATAAATGGAGTAAGATAAGAATATGTGTAAATTTCTTAGAGGAAACTTCTACTGCATGATCTGAGACATGAAAGAAGGGAAACATTTCTTAAATGCCCTGTAGCCTCTTGATGAAAAGTACAGACATCTCCATACCATTCCACAAGACTCTACTAGACATAGTTTCATAGACACCCTAGGAAACTTAAACCTTGAACTCTGATACAAAGTTTTTCATAACCCGAGGCTACCTCCTAGTCATAACACGATGCTTGAAACAACAAATGATCCCAAGATAACCTATGAACCAGTATACTGTTGGAGTATTTAATTTAATATGTATTAAATAGGTAGTTCTCCTATGCAGAAACATAAGAATAATGAAATCTAAATAAGTATGTAACTAATAAAGTATACAATCTAATAAATCTGAAGAAAAAAACTAAAATTTACATGACTGACTCTGACTAACGTCTATGAAACCTCTACTATACTGACTATAGATAGCTAGGACATACCACCAGATACTAGTAATTAATAAATATGAATAATAATTAAGTACATAATCTACATCTAACTGGTGTCCCCAAATTAGGAGAACTCATCACCTTCTGATTGGAAATAAGCTGACCCCTAAGTGCTAAAGTACTACTCCTCCATTCTAGTACAGACTCATTCGAAAAATAAAACTGGACAATTCTATTTCTACAGTCGACTGAGACATAGCAGGAATGAAGCCAATCTATGTTAGAATGACATCAAAATTAGTCATCTCTAATTCAACTAAGTCTACTGAAGTGACTTTCTGAGATATCATAACTGGAAAGTTCCTGTATACCCGCTGGGCTATGATAGATTTACACACTAGGTATAAATTAAGAAGGCTCTGCTAGAATTTCAGGACTGACTCTGAAATCAATGGTTATGTATGGAGTAACAAAGGACAATAAAGCTCTTAGATGTACCAAAGTATAAAAATGTTAATCAAAAATTGTAATGTACCAGTGACCACATCAGGAGAACTTTCTTGATCCTGTCAAGACTTAAGAGCATAAAGTCTATTTGGGCACTGCCTACTGGTGGCATTGGATCCAGCACCCCGCTGATACGGCCAATCGAATTGAGCTATGGGATGGTTACACTAACCTTGAGAACCTGACATGGGACAATCTCTAACTTTATGGCCTAGTTTACCAGACCTAAAACTAACATTGCTGCCCGCTTTGCAGATACCCTGGTTATTTCTACAATATTTCTGAAAAAAGGGATTAGTTCGAGCGCTGCTGACACTACCCTGGGGTTTAGGGCCTAGTGCCCTATATATATTTCCATCTTTAAATTTTGGCACTGGAGCACTAGTTAAGGAAAGAGCTGGAACTAAGGATTTTGGGTGGAACTGAGAATGATTCCCACCCTCTGACTTAGGCTGTGTAAAGTTGAAACTATCTATTCTCGCTCTCTTGTTCTCCATCTTCTTCTCCCTATTATTATCCTTCTCTATCTGTTGAGCATAGACCATGAGCCTGGATATGTCCATCTCCTTAATCAATATTGCGGTCCTACACTCCTTGAACATAAAATTACTTATCTTAGATCGGCTATCTGCTACCACATGAGAAACGTATCTGGATAATTATGTAAACTATAGAGAATAATCTTTCACTATCACGTTGCCCTGTTTCATATTTAGAAACTTCAAAACCTTCATTTTCGTCAACTCCAATAGGAATAACCTATGTGAAAAAGTTGTGGCAAACTCCTTCCACTCTATGGTCCCTGCATCTGCGGCCCTTTTTACTTTCCACTATTTGAACCATGAGTCGGCCACATCCTGCAATTGATATGCGGCCAACTCAGCGCTCTCAATAGAAGTCACTCCCATAATTTTAGTAAATTTTTGCACCTGGTCAAGAAATTCCTGAGGGTCTTCATCTAACTTAGACTCGATAAAAGATGGAGGTTTCATTCAAGTGAAGTCCCAAATCTTGGCAGCAGCAGTATTGGCCACTTGGTTAGCTAGAACATCAGTTGGACGTTTATTTTAGGGTGCCATAGAATAAGCTAGGGTGGTGAAAGCTGCTCTGAATTCAGCATAGGAGACGTGTTCATCCAGAGGATCTGGCTGGATGGGATGGGGTTCTAACTGGTCTCCCATTCCTCTTTCCTTAGTCCTCTTTGGAGGCATATTCTATAAACGAAAGAGAAATTTGGATTATACAGGGAGTTTAAATAGAGCTCATGCTCACTCGCATGACATGAATACTGAAAGAAGGGAAACTTTTCCTAAAACACCTTCCAGCATCCTGTCCATAAGTGTGGCGCGCTACACACCAATGCACAAGATTCTACTAATTGTGGATTTCAGACTTTTTGTGACTCTGTTGAATCTTAGGCTCTAAGACTAAATTTGTAACACCCTGAGTCTGTACCCTGAATGCTACACGATGTTCATAATCTCGAAGGACCATAAGCAAACCTATAACTAGTACCTGTTGTAATAAATGAATAGTAATACTGTAAATATTTGGAAATTAGGCAAAAAATATGCCATAAGGTTCAATACTTTAATAATACTAAATATGGTATAACAATACCAAAACTGAAACATCTATCTGAAAAATACTGTAGTCAGAAAAAGCCTCTAAACTGTCTGAAATATGGAGTTGATGGGACAAGTCCCAAACTAACTCCGAATTACTGAAATAAGCTGAACTACTAAAATAATCATCATGTCCTTGAACTAAGAGGACTCATCACTAACTCTATATGTTGAATATCTGAACTGCTAAGTATGATCAGGAGTCCACGCGTCTGAACCTATGATGTAAAACACATAGCACAAAAGAAAGGTATGCGTCAGTACTTTGAATGTACTGGTATATAAAGTGAATTAGAGTACATGCGTGAATACATAATTTGTGACTAAGATCGTGATAACACTGGAAACTGAGTCTGAATACAGATTTAATGATATCTGAGTATACTGATTTTGAATTACTGATAACTGAATAACTATATCTGATAGTCTTAATTCTGTAGAACTATACTGGGTTCTGTACTAAAATAAGTGACAATGTCTAACAGTCCTAAATTTGCAGAACTGAACTGAGATCTATACTGAGATTGAATCTTAAACTGAGACAGTAAGAGGTAAACATCAAAGCAACATGCTCCTCTCTGAACTAATTGAGGTCTAATCTGTAACCCCAGCTGGAAGTTTATCAATACTATGCCACAAGTAAAGACAACCTGAGTGACCCTCATCTGGTAGGTGCTCTGAATGAGAACGGTTGCACCCCCAACTAACAGGTAGATCACCTCATCAACCCTCAACTGGAAGGTTGATGTGTAAACCTATGCTGCTAGGTAGTTCTGGAACACAAGGACTACTTCTAAGGATCACACCCTCTACTGCCAGGTGAGTCCCCATCCGTGGGTTTAATCAGTGATGAATCCTACTCCTAATAGAATAGACACTAGACTGATTTCTAGTTCATACTAGGCTTGACTGAGCTGTTACTGATTATATGTCTAACTAAACTGAACTGAGTTTACTTAGTTTCTTTAACTGATTGAATACTACTGAGTTCTGTTAATTGGCTGAATTTACTTAGGTATGAAATGAATAGTAAATTAGAGTGGACTGATACTGAGTTTACTGAGTTTTTACTGAGTTCTGTACTGACTGAGAGTAGTACTAATCGTGACATAACTAATCATATCCTGAGACTGACCATGGCTCTAGGTAATCAACTAAATTATCGGGTAATAAATACCCCCAGGACTCGATAGCATAAATTATAGGACATGGTATAATCTTGAAACATGATAAATAACTACTTGATCATCATTCATTCATTGGGACATTTTAGCAAAAACTTGCATGACATGAACTTGAATACATGCTATCATGATATAATTTCTTTATTTAATGCTCATGAACAACTCATCAAACACTTAAAGGACATAATATATGCACATGACACTAAAATGACATGTACACATCATAGTTCAATTTCACATTTACAACTTCAAGGGTTTCAATATGGATTTGGCTGATAATGCACACATAATAATCAATTCGACATGAATCTTGTAGTAAATCATGAACTAGAAACCCCATTAACATGATAATCATGAACACATTCAAATTCAACCATGAACTTCATCAAACTCATAAACTTGTAATTAAAAGAAGTTCTTGAACTCAAAGGGTTGAAGGAAACCTATGGATGAACACTTGACATTTCTTGGTAACTAAATTCCTGAAGATTAATGGTGCATGCACTGAAGCTGATAAGATAAGCTCTGTTCATGGTATTTTAAAAACATTAGTGCATACAAAGTCTGAAGTAATCATAAATATGTGAACTGATAGTGCTTGACATAAGCATAACAACTTAGTATAACAATAAGACATGGTTTAACTGAATCATTACTTGAAAATCTGAAATCCTATAAAACATGTAGGTATCATATATTCATAACCCACCAGCACTGATTAATCATAAAAATATGATGTTTAAATTTAAACTATAGTATTGAATAATGGTTCAACTTAAGACATAGGCATTTCATCAAACATGGGGAAAACATAAATTTTAAAAATGAGAATGTTGCTAAATAACATGAGTTTAGGATCTATGATGGAATTCACTTGAATAAGGCATGCGAAACTTAAATTCATAGCACAAGGAATTCAAAATATTGCATGGGATCATACATGGGATGAATTGAATTAAAATCTCCATGAAAACATGAATTCAGTCTTTTTTGAACATGTAAGATATCATGATGATAGTAAATTCACTATTTAAGTGAATGTAAAGGGTTTTTGGGCTCCATGGGTGAAAAGGTCACATGAATGAATACCCCACATACCTGAAGCTTTTAACTTGAAACACAAACACCAATCTTGACACCTTTTTAAAGTTTTTTGAACTTAGGGAACTTGAATTCTTTATGTATTGATGAAAAAGGAATTGAATTTGTGTTCTTGGGGGAAGAGAATGGTTTAATTGAGAGGAAAATTGGAGAAAAAGGGAATAATTATTCCCTAAATAATGCCCAAGTCATGTGTTGGACGAATGGGTTGAGGGGGAAAATACCCAATTGCCCCTCAGGCATCTAATTTCAAAACTGGGTGCGACAGGCTTACCACAATGCGGTCTAATCAAGGTAGTACATTTCCCTCACCATAATGCGGTGAACATAAAAATTGGACTATTGCTGTGATGCATCCTTATCTTGGTAGCACTTTGGTTTGTGATACAAACATGTCCCAAACCTCGTCCAAAAAATCTAAAACTTTTTCGAGACATGCTCCTTACATCACTGAACATGAATCAACTTTGAAACTAATATTTTAGGGTCAGGAAGGTCGATTTAGAAATACATAAAGTTTAAAGGTCTTAAAAGTAACTAAGTCCTCAACACTGAGGGAAATGTTCAAGTCTTAGACCCCATAAACATGCAACTGAGAGACTAATTGAGTTAAGACTTTTATGGGGTATTACAATATCTTTCCCTTGGAAATATTCATCCTCGAATGAGGTTTGTTAACTGAGAACACTGGAAAAATTGAGATCATATACTGAACATGCATGACTAAAAACATTATTACATAATTGATTCTTAAATATGATACGTTGTAACGCCCCGAGTCTATACCCTGGACGCTACATGGTGCTCAAAATCTCGAAGGATCATAACCTAACTCATGACTGGTACTTGCTATAATAACTAAATAGTAATACTGTAAATATGTAGAACTTAGGCAGAAAACATGCCATAAGGTTCTATACTGTAATAAAACTAAATACGGTATAACAATACCAAAACTAAAACACCTGTCTGAAAAATACTCTAGTCTGAAAAAGACTCCAAACTGTCGAAATATAGAGTTGATGGGACAAGTCCCAAACTAACTTCAAATTACTAAAATAAGCTAAACTACTAAAATAATTATCATGTCCTCAAACTAAGAGGACTCAGCACTAACTCTATCTATTGAATATCTAAGATGCTAAGTATGATTGGGAGCCCACACGTCTGAACCTATAATGCGCAAAAGAAAGGTATGCGTCAATACTTCGAATGTACTGGTATCAAAGTGAGGTAGGCTGAAATGAATGGGTTCGTATGCATGAACAATGCTGACTAAATGACATGAATATAACTAAATAAGAGTACATGCTTGAATACATAAACTGTAACTTAGATCATGATAACACTGGATATTGAGTCTGAATATTAATTAACTAAAATCTGAGAATAATGATACTGAATTACGGATAACTAAATGACTGTATCTGACAGTCTTGATTCTATAAAACTACACTGAGTTTTGTACTGAACTAGGTGACTGTGTCTGACAGTCTTGAATCTGTAGAACTGAACTGAGTTCTATACTAAGACTAAATTTGAAACTGAGACTGTAGGAGGTAATCATCTAATCGACATACCTCTTTCTGAACTGATTGGGGTCCAACCTATAACCCCAGCTGGAAGGATGTTAGTATCGTACCATGGGTAAAGGAAAGTTAAGTCACCCTCATTTGGTAGGTGCTATGAATGAGAATGGTGCTACCATCAGCTGGCAGGTAGATTACCCCATCAACCCTCAATTGGAAGATTGATGTTTCAAGATACGTTGGCTACGTAGTTCTAGAACACAAGGACTGCTTCTAAGGATCACACCCTCTACTCGTAGTTGAGTCCCCATCAGTGGGTTCACTCAGTGCTGAATCCATCCTCATCAGTGGGTTCACTCGGTGCTTAGTCCTACTCCAACTGAATAGACACTGGAATAATTTTTAGTTTATACTAGGTTTGACTGAGCTGTTACTGATTATACTATCTAACTAAACTGAACTGAGTTTACTGAGTTTCATTGACTGATGGAATACTACTGAATTCTATTAACTGGTTGAATTTACTTAGGTCTGAACTGAATACTAACTTAGACTGGACTAATACTGAGTCTACTGAGTTTTTCCTGAGTTCTGTACTGACTGAGAGTATTGCTAATCGTGACTTGACTAATTCTATCCTGAGACTGACCATGGCTCTAGGTAATCTGCTAAATTATTTGGTATTAAATACCCCCAGGACTCGATAGTATAAATTATATGACATGGCATAATCTTGAAACATGATAAATAACTACTTGATCATCATTCATTCATTGGGACATGCTATCAAACACTTGCATAACATGAACTTGAATACATGCTATCATGATATAATTTCATTATTTAATTCTCATGAACAACTCATTAAACATTTGAAGGACATAATCTATGAACATGACACTAAAACAATATGTACTCATGATAGTTCAATTCCACATTTATAACTTCAAGGGTTTCGACGGTTTTGCATGATAATGCACACATATTAATCAATTCGACATGAATCTTGTAGTAAATCATGAACTAGAAACCCCATTAATATGTTAATCATGAACACATTCAAATTCAACCATGAACTTCATCAAACTCAAAAAATTATAATTAAAAGGAGTTCTTGAACTCAAAGGGTGGAAGGGAACCCTTGGAGGATCACTTGACATACCTTGGTTGCTAAATTCCTAAAGATTAATGGTGAAATTTTGAGCCTTGATTTGAAATTAAATCTCCTAGGGTTTTTATTCTTGAGTGTTTTTAGAAAGAACGAATATAATTTTCTAATTGAGGGCTAAATCTCGTTTTATGGGGGTTGAAGAACATGGGAAAAAGACCCAATTACCCTAAAAAATACAGCTTTTTAATGAATAAAAATTAAACCATCGATGCGCAGACCAATGTGCTACATTATTGGCATTGATGCGATAGCCAACGCATCATATCAAGTCCATATTGGTTCACTGTAAATTACCACTGGGAGCCAAGGAAAATATTGATCAACATAATAGTCGATGCACCGCATCGAGATCGCGTCAATGCACTATTTTGGATTCCCAAACATGGTTCAAGCGAAGTGCAAAAAATCCAAAACTCATCCGGGAACACCTACTGATATTCCTAATCATGAATCAGTCTAAAGATCTTTACTTTAAGGTTATAGAGGTCGTGAAATAGAGTTGCCAACTTATGAAGGCCAAAATGACACTAAGTTTGAATACTTAGCTAAAATTTTCTAAGTTTGGGACCCCTTAGTAAGCCTTAAAGACTGAGTTAAGCTTAGGATTTTGCAGGGTCTTACAATGTCTCCCCCTTAGGAACATTTGTCCTCGAATAAGACTGACTAAACTAAGAATACTAATAGACTGGATTTAGACACCGAACATGCACAACTGAAGTATGATTTCATGACTGAAACTACTAATATATTGAATTATCATACTGAACATGCATAACTGATACATGACTATATAGCTGAACATGATTCATAAATGCATGACTAGGATTACTGATAAGCTGGCTTATATACTGGACATGCATGTCTGATGCATGAGTAAATGACTGAACTGATTCGTGAATGCATGACTGAGTATGCAAAATTAATTGATACCAAGTTGGTAGATATATCTGAACATGAGACTAAGTAAATTCAAAGAAAATGTGCTACCTTGGGCTGAGTCTGAGTTTTTGGAGAAAAGGTGAGGATACTTGGTCTGTATGTCTGCTTCTTCTTCCCAAGTAGCTCCCCCAATAGACTGATTCTTCCAAAGTACTTTGACTAGAGGGACTTCTCTGTTTCTCAATCTGTGAAAACTAGAGGGACTTATTTGTTTCTTAATCTGTGAATCTGATAATCAAGGATTTCAACTAGAATCTCTTCATAAGAGAGGCTATTCTGAATATCTATGCCCTCTATATGGACTACGACTGTTGGTTCACCTTTGCATTTCTTAAGCAAGAAGACATAGAACACTGGATGCACAGAATCTAAGTCTGATGGAAACTCAAGTTCGTAAGCTACCTTTCCAAAACGGCTGAGAATTTGGTAAGGACCGACATATCGAGGACTAAGTTTCCCATTCTTTCTAAACCTATTCACTCCTTTCATAGTAGATATTTTCAAATATACAAAGTCACCAATCTCGAACTCGAGATCCTTTCTGTGTGTATATGCGTATAATTTCTGTCGGCTGTGAGCTATCTTAACCCTTTTCCTGATCAACTGAAATTTCTCTAGGGTATTAAATACCAAGTTAGGCCCTACCACTATGGCCTCACCCTCTTCAAACCAACTAATGGGAGATCTACATCTCCTCCCATAAAGTCTTTCAAACTAAGCCATCTGAATGCTGGAATAATAACAGTTGTTATATCCGAATTTAATCAATGGCAAGTGGTCATCCCAACTACCTTTAAAGTCTATCGCACACGCTCGTAGCATATCTTCTAAAGTCTGAATGGAACTTTCTTCTTGACCATCTTTCTGAGGATGAAAGGTTGTACTGAGGTGAACTCGGGTACTAAGACCCTTTTGGAATGCCTTCCAAAAATGAGAGGTGAACTAGATACCTCTATCTGAGATAATGGACAGCGGAACACCGTGTAATCTGACCAACTCCCTGATGTAGAGTTTGGTGTAATCCTCAACTGAATAAGAGGTATGGACTACTAGGAAATAAGCTGATTTGGTCATCCTATCTACAATGACCCATACTGAATCATGCTGGCGACAAGTACGAGGCAAACTCATCACAAAGTCTATGTTCACTTCTTCCACATTAAGGTGGGAATACTAAACTCCTACATGGACCTACTTGGCTTATGATGCTCGATCTTAACCTGTAGGCATATTGACTACTTAGCAATAAACTCTGCAATGTCTCTCTTCATCCCACTCCATCAATAGATCTCCCACTAATCAAGGTACATCTTAGTGGCCTATGGATGAATAGAGTATCACACACCATGCACTTCTGCGAGAATTCTCCATCTCAAATCATCTACACCTGGCACAAATAGCCAACCCTGGCAGCACAACACACCATCTCCTTCTTGGGAGAAAACCTCTAGCTTCTGATCTCTGACTGACTTCTTTAACTTAGCTAGACTGGGATCGCTATCCTGGTTTTCCTTCACCTCAAAAACTAGGGATGATTCTTAAGTACTCTACACCCATACACTACCTTCTGACAAATCAACTAAGCAAATACCTAGTCTGGTAAACTGATGAACTTCTTGAGCTAACTTATTCTTACCATCCTCCACATGAGAAACACTACCCATAGACATCCTACTGAGAGTATCAACCACTACATTGGCTTTACCCGGATAATACAGGACACTCATGTCCTAGTCTTTCAACAACTCCAACCACCTTCTCTGTCGGAGGTTTAAATCTTTCTAAGAGAACATATACCGTAGGTTTTTATATCTATGAACATATCAACGTGCACACTATACAAATAGTGCCTCCAAATCATTAAGGCAAAAACTACTACTGCTAACTAAAGATCATGAGTAGGATAGTTCTTTTCATAGGGATTAAGCTGTTTAGAGGCATAGGCTATGACCTTACCTCTCTGTATCAAAACACACCCTAAACTAACTCTGGAGGCATCAAAATATACCACAAACCCATCTAAACCATCTGGTAAAGTCAGGACTAGAGTTGTAGTGAGTCGAGTCTTCAACTCCTGAAAACTCTTTTCACAAGAATCTGACCACCAAAATTTGACTTTCTTCTGAGTCAATATGGACATAGGGGATGCAATAGATTAAAATTCCTCGATAAAGCATCAGTAATAGCTAGCTAAGCCCAAGAAACCCCTAATATATAATGGAGAGATGAGTGTAGGTTAGTTTCTCACTGCTTCGATCTATAGGGGATCAACTTTAATGCCATCACCAGAAATGATATGGCCAAGGAAGGCTACTGACCTTAGCCAAAATTTGTACTTGCTGAATTTACCAACTAGCTGATGGTTTCTGAGAGTCTATAATATTATTCTGAGATATTCTGCATGATCACGCTCATTACGGAGTAGACAACAATGTCATCTATGAAAACTATGCTGAACATGTCTAAGTACTGCTTGAACACATGGTTCATCAAGTCTATAAAGGCAGCAGGGGCATTAGTAAGTCCAAAGGACATGACTAAGTATTTGAAGAGACTATACCGAGTTCTGAAATGTATCTTTGAGATGTCATATTCTCTGACTCTGAGCTGATAATAGCCTAATCTGAGGTTTATTTTAGAAAAGTAACTGGCACTCTGAAGTTGGTCAAACAAGCCATCGATTCTAGAAAGTGGATACTTGTTCTTGAATGTGAATTTATTTAGCTGATGGTAGTCAATACACATTATGAAAGAACTATCTTTCTTATGCATGAATAAAATTGGTGCACCGCACAGAGACACACTGGGTCTGATAAATCCCTTATCTAGGAGATCTTTTAACTGCTTTTTTGATTCTATAAGTTCTGCTCAAGCCATTCTGTATGGTAGAATAGATATGGGTTGAGTATCTAGAAGAAGGTCTATTCCAAAGTCAATTCTTATTTCAGGAGGAACTCCGGGAAGATCTTCGAGAAACACATCTGGGAATTCACATGCTAATGACACTGATTCAAGAGTAGGGGTTTCAAAACTAGTGCTGGACTTGAACGAGATAGTGGACACATCCCTTAGATATCATTTTTCTCTCCTAAAGGTAAGAAACAAGATGACCCCTAAGTGCTAAAGTACTACCCCTCTATTTTAGCACGAGCTCATTCAGAAACTAAAACTGGACAATTTTGTTTCTACAGTCGACTGAGGCATAGAAGGAATGAAGCCAATCCATGTCGAGAATAATATCAAAATCAGTCATCTCTAACTCGACTAAGTCTACTGAAGTGACTTTGTAAGATATCATAATCGGACAGTTCTTGTATACCCGCTGGTCTTTGATAGATTTACCCACTAGGGTAGAAAATAAGAAAGGCTCTACTAGAATTTTGGGACTTACTCCAAAATCAACGACTATGTATGGAGTAACAAAAGACAATGAAGCTCCTAGATGTAGCAATGTATAAACATGTAAATAAAAAACTAGTAACGTACAGGTGACCACATCAGGAGAACTTTTCTGATCTTGTCAGGACTGAAGAGCATAAAGTCTGTATGGGCGCTGATTAGGGTGACCTCACTGAGATGGGGGATGGTTGTACTGACCCTGAGAACCTGACAGGGGACAATCTCTAACTTTATGGCCTAGTTTTCCACATCCAAAATATACATCGCTACCCGCTCTGCAGATACCTTGGTGATTTCTACCATATTTATGACAAAAGGGATTGGTTCGAGTGCTGCATACACTACCCTGGGGTTTATGGCTTGGTTCCCTATCTCTATTGCTGTCATTGAATGTTAGCACTGGAGCACTGCCAGAGGATAGAGCTCGAGCTGAGGATTTAAGGCAGAACTGAGAACGATTCCCACCCTCTTACTTAGGCTAAGCAAAGTTAAAATTATCTGTTCTCGCTCTCTTGTTCTCCATCTTCTTATCCCTATTATTAGAATCCTCTATCTACTAATCATAGACCATGAGCCTGTATATGTCTATCTCCTTAATCAACATTACGGTCCTACACTCCTTTACCACAAACTTACTTATCTTAGATCGACTATCTTCTACCACATGAGGAGCGTATCTAGCTAATTGTGTAAACTTGAGAGAATACTTTTTCACTATCATGTTTCCCTGCTTTAGATTTATAAACTTCAAAACCTTTGCTTCCCTCAACTCCAATGGGAAGAACCTATCCAGAAAAGCAGTGGAAAACTCCTCCCATTCTATGGGCGCTATAACTGCGGCCTTTTTTGCTTTACACACTTTCAACCAGGAGTCGGCAATATCCGGCAATTGATATGAGGCCAAATCAATGCTCTCAATGGAAGTCACTTCCATAATATCAGTAACTTTCATCACCTGGTCAAGAAATTCCTGAGGGTCTTCATCTGACTTAGACTCGGTAAAAGATAGAGGGTTCATTCGGGTGAAGTCCTAAATCCTAGCAGCAGCAGTATTAACCACTGGGTTAGCTGGAATATCAGTTGGACGTTTATTCAGGGCTGCCATAGAATGAGCTAGTGTGGTGAAAGCTTCTCTGAATTCAACATGGAAGACATAGTCATCTAGAGGATCTGGCTAGACGGGCTGGGGTTCGGGTTGGTCTCTCATTCCTCTTCCCTTAGTCCTCTTTGGAGGTATATTCTATAAATAGAAGAGAAATTTGGTTTAGATAGGGAATTTAAATGGAGCTCATGATCATTCGCACAACATGAATACTGAAAGAAGGAAAACTTTTCCTAAAACACCTCGCAACATCCTGTCCATAAGTGTGGTGCGCTACACACCCATGCACAAGATTCTACTAGATGTGGCTTTCATATTTCCTGTGACTCTGTTGATCCTTAGGCTCTGATACTAAGTTTGTAATATCCAGCATCTGTACCCCAAACGCTACACAATGCTCATATTCTCGAAGGACCACAAGCAAACCTATGAATGGTACCTATTGCAATAATTGAATAGTAATACCATAAATATGTGGAAATTAGGCAAAAAATCTGCCATAAGGTTCAATACTACAATAAAACTGAATAGGGTATAAAAATATGAAAACTGAAACATCTGTCTGAAAAATACTCTAGTCTGAAAAATCCTCTAAACTATCTAAAATATGGAGTTGATGGGACAAGTCCCCGACTAACTCTAAACTGCTAAAATAAGCTGAACTACTGAAATAATCATTATGTACTTGAACTAAGAGGACTCATCACTAACTTTGTCAGCTGAATATCTAAACTGCTAAGTATGATCAGGAGCCCATGCGTCTGAACCTATGATATAAAACATCATAGCGCAAAAGAAAGGTATGCTTCAGTACTTTGAATGTACTGGTATGCAAAGTCAGGTAGGCTGAAATGCATGGGTTCATATGCATGAACAATACTGACTACATGACATGAATATAACTTAATAAGAGTACATGCATAAATACGTAATTTTTAACTAAGATCGTGATAACACTGGATACTGAGTTTGAATACTAATTTAGTGATATCTGAGTATACTGATAACTGAATGACTGTATATGACAGTCTTGATTCTGTGGAACTATATTGAGTTCCGTACTAAAAAGAGTAACTGTGTCTGACAGTCCTGAATCTATAAACTGAACTGAGTTCTATACTGAGACTGAATCTGAAACTGAGACTATAGGAGGTAATCATCTAAGCGAAATGCCCCTCTATGAACTGATTGAGGTCTAACCTATAACCTCAGTTGGAAAGTTGTTAATACCGTGCCATGGGTAAAGACAAGATGAGTCATCCTCATCTGGCAGTGCTCTGAACGAGAATGGTGGTACCCTCAACTGGCAGGTAGATCACCTCATCAACCCTTAACTGGCAGGTTGATGTCTAAACCTACATTGGCTACGTAGTTCTGGAACATAAGGACTGCTTCTAATGATCATTCCCTTTACTGGCAAGTGAGTCCCCATCTATGGGTTCACTCAGTGATGAATCCTACATCCACCCGAATAGACACTGGATTGATTTCTAGTTCATACTAGGCTTGACTGAGCTGTTACTAATTATACTATCTAACTGAATTAAACTGAGTTCACTAAGTTCTGTTGACTGATAGAATACTCCTGAATTCTGTTAACTAGATAAATTTATTGAGGTCTAAACTAAATACTGAACTTATACTGAGTCTACTAACTTTTTCCTGAGTTTTGTACTGACTGAGAGTACTACTGATCGTGACATGACTGATGCTATCCTAAGACTGACCATGGCTTTAGGTAATCAGTTTAATTTTCAGGTATTAAATACCCCTAGGACTCGATAGCATAAATTATAATATATGGCACTATCTTGAAACATGATAAATAACTACTTGATCATCATTCATTCATTGGGATATTGTAGCAAACACTTGCATGACAAGAGCTTGAGTACATGCTGTCATGATATAATTTCATTATTTAATTCTCATGAACAACTCATCAAAGATTTGAAGGATATAATCTATGAACATGACACTAAAATGACATGTACACATCATAGTTTAATTCCATATTTACAATTCAAGGCTGTCGACATGGTTTCACATAATAGTGCACACATATTAACTAATTCGACATGAATCTTGTAGTAAATCATGAACTAGAAACCTCATTAACATGACAATTATGAAAACATTCAAATTCAACCATGAAATTCATCAAACTCATATACCTGTAATTAAAAGGAGTTATTGAACTCAAATAGTGGAAGGGAACCCTTGGATGAACACTTGACATACCTTGGTTGCTAAATTCCTAAAGATTAATGGTGCATGCACTGAAGCCGATAAGATAAGCTCAGGTCATGGTTTTTTCAAAACATCAATGCATATAAAGTCTGAAGTAATCATAAATATGTGAACTGATAGTGCTTGACATGAGTATACTAACTGAGTATAACATTAAGATATGGTTTAACTGAATCATTACTTAAAAATCTGAAATCATTTAAAACGCATAGGTATCATGCATTCATAACCCACCAGCACTGAATAATCATTAAAACATAACGTTTAAATTTTAACTATAGTATTGAATAATGGTTCAACTCAAGACATAGGCATTTCATCAAACATGGGGAAACATAAATTTTAAAAATGAGAATATTTCTAATATAACGAGTTTAGGATCTATGATGGAATTCACTTGAATAAGGCATGGGAAACTTAAATTCATAGTACAAGGAATTCAAAATCTTGGATGGGATCATACATGGGCTGAATGAAACTAAAATCTCCGTGAAAACATGATATTCAATCTTTTTTTAACATATAAGATATCATAATGATAGAAAATTTACTCTTTAATTGAAAGTAAAGGGTTTTGGGGCTCCATGGGTAAAAAGGTCCCATGAATGAATACCCTACATACCTTAAGCTTTTAACTTGAAAGAGAAACACCAATCTTGATGCGTTTTCGAAGGTTCTTGAACTTAGCGAACTTTAATTCTTGATTTCATAAGGAAAAAGGAATTGAATTTGTGTTCTTGCGGGAAGTGAATGGTTTACTTGAGAGGAAAAATGGAGAAAAGGGGCATGATTATTTCTTAAATAAGCCCCAAGTAATGTTTTGGACGAATGGGTTGAGGGGGAAAAGACCCAATTACCCCTCAGGCATTTAAATTCAAAACTGGGTGTGACAGGCTTGACACAATGCAGTCTAATCATGGTAGTGCATTTACCTTTCCGTGATGTGGTGAACATGAGAACTAGACTATTGCCGTGATGCAGCCTTATCGTGGTAATACTCTGGTTCCATGATCTAAACATGACCCAAACCCCATCCAAAAAATCTAAAACTTTTTCGAGACATGCTCCTTACATCCCTGAACATGAATCAACTTAAAAACTAATATTTTGGGGTCAGGAAGGTGGATTTAGAAATCCATAAAGTTTAGGGGTCTTAAAAGTAAATAAGTCCTCAACACTTAGGGAAATGTTCTAGTCTTGGACCCCATAAACATGCAACTCAGAGATGAATTGAGATAAGACTTTTATGGGGTATTACAGTATCTTTCCCTTGGGAATATTCATCCTCAAATGAGGTTGGTTAGCTGACAACACTGGGGAAATTGAGATCATATATTGAACATGCATGACTAAATACATGATTACATAACTGATTCTAAAATATAATACATTGTAACACCCTGAGTCTGTATCCCGAATGCTACATGGAGCTTATAATCCAGAAGGACCACAACCTAACCCATGACTGGTACCTTCTGCAATAACTAAATAGTAATACTATAAATATGCGGAAATTAGGTGAAAAACATGCCATAAGGTTCAATACTATAATAAAACTGAATACGGTATAACAATACCAAAACTGAAACATCTGTCTGAAAAATACTTTAGTCTGAAAAAGCCTTTAAACTGTCGAAATATAGAGTTAATGGGAAAAGTCCCTAACTAACTCCGAATTATTCAAATAAGCTGAACTACTGAAATAATCATCATGTTCTCTAACTAGGAGGACTCATCACTAACTCTTTCAGTTAAATATCTGAACTGCTAAGTATGATCAGGAGCCCGCGCATTTGAACCTATGATGTAAAACATCATAGCACAAAAAAATGGTATGCGTTAGTACTTCAAACGTACTGGTTTGCAAAGTGAGGTAGGATGAAATTCATGGGTTCATATGCATGAACAATACTGACTAAATGACTTGAATATAACTACATAAGAGTACATGTGTGAATACATAAAGTGTAACTGAGATCGTGATAACACTAGATTCTGGCTCTTATACTGATTAACTGATATCTGAGTATACAAATACTGAATTACTGATAACTCAATGACTGTATCTGATAGTCTTGATTAAATGGAACTATACTGCATTCCGTACTGAACTGAGTGACTGTGTCTTATAGTCCTGAATTAGTAGAACTGAACTGAGTTCTATACAACTGCCTAATTTAAGCTTTGCCTCACTCCTAGGATAGAATTACTAGACCTTAGGCAATGCAGCTGCCTAATTTAAGCTTTGCCTCACTCCTTATATACTTTCATAGGTACTTATAAGTACTCCAGCCAAAGTCTGAGTTGACCTAACTTCCCACTCTCACCACGTTCAAACCTAACTTGTAATTACAAGGTACTGCACATAACACCATAATGCTAGTCCGAACCATGAATTCTATACCCCATGTATTTTCAGAACTTTCATCTCATGAATAATTCTTAGTACCACATAAACAACTACATTCAACCTTTTACTATGAATTCAGTAACGTGCAATGCATTTATCCACTTATACACCAACATGACATTCAAGCCTATCTTCATAACCACATATGAACTTCTAAACAAAATCCCATAAAAGCATCTTTCTCATATTGTTTAATACCTCTATCAATAACAACTTCTCTGCACTATCCTAATAAAATACACATAGAATACTCATCTAACCATGACAAATATTTAAAGTTATGCCTTGATCTTACTTAACACTTATACCCTTAGCTAAAACAAGAATACAACAATCTTTTGTCA
Source organism: Capsicum annuum (assembly GCF_002878395.1). Taxonomy (NCBI): domain Eukaryota; kingdom Viridiplantae; phylum Streptophyta; class Magnoliopsida; order Solanales; family Solanaceae; genus Capsicum; species Capsicum annuum. Next base: position 197,710,278 of record NC_061121.1, read on the forward strand.
ACAAGAAATATTTACTCTCTCCCACCTAACAATAATGGATCGCCACTATCATTTCATAAGGAGAGCTCATTAAAAGGTTAAAACATGAGGACCTAAACAAGAAAGAAAACTATGCATAACTTTGACACTTAACTGAGTCTTGAGGAATAAATTATAAACATCATGGATTCATCAAAGAGATCTAATCTGAGAACATGCATGACAAACTCTGAATTTCACTGGCCATTAAGAGTGTAGCATGAGTAATGGGGATTGAGCATACTGAAAAACATGAGTACATGAGTCATGAGCTGCATGACCTGAGTTTAGAGTTCATAAATTCATAGAATATGATTCGTACTACTGAGTGAAATGGAATTCCTTCTACTAGGAACTAGAAGTGCACATGATTCTCTATGATGTAAATGAACATAAACTATGATCACGGAGATAACATGCAAGGCATGAGTAGATATTGTGATGACTGAAGTATAAAACATTGTATTGTGATGAGAATAGATTGGGCATCTTCCTACCCTACTGATGTTTTACTACAATACACATGCATCACTACTATAATTTGAGAGCCTGACTTGGTTACTTGTTCTATCATCTTCTTCTTAACTTAAAGCCATTATTGTAAGTCTGTGAACCACTTTAATAAACTCTAAACTAAACTGCAATCACTTTGCTCTTGAGCCTGAGATATATCAATACATATAAATAATAAACTCAACTTGAAAGACTACACCTAAAAGTGTAAATGCCACTGCTAATACATCCTTCTAAGATACAACTCTTATCTTTTTATTGCCTTAATCTTTAAAGATTCAAACATAAAATCTAATACTTAACATGGATATCCTCAAACCTTCAATGAACCTAACTAACTTCTTTCATAGCCTACTAACATCATATCTAAACCATGAGAATTACCATTACACGAACATACCCAAAATCAACCACATATAATTTTTAATCAACAAACTTAAATTCTTGCATATACTATTTCAAGCCTACTAATAATTCATACAACTAGATCCATGAATACATAATCTGGTAAATCCAGATAAACACTATCCCTCTTTACTGCTGCTAAACTTCTGGGTTCATTCTTCTAATGCTAGGTCACAAGATATCATAGAATTCTGAGGGGGGATCTAAAAGCCCATCTGACTTTGGCTCAATGTATGATTTTTCATAAATAAAAATTAACAGTTTCAAAGTTTAGAACATAAGGGCACTGATGGGATACTTTTGAGCCTACGTACAATCCCATAACTGTCTAGGGGCTATCTAAAAATACTCTATCTGTAAGAATTTAAACTTGACTGTTTCTATTACCTAAAAAACAAGGCAAAGTTTACATGAATGGAGTAAGATAAGAATATGTGTAAATTTCTTAGAGGACACTTCTATTGCACGATCTGGGATATAAAAAATAAGAAACATTTCTTAAATGCCCTGAAGCCTCTCAAAGAAATGTACAGATATCTCTGTACCATTATGAAAGACTACACTACACATAACATCATAGACACCCTAGGACACTTGAACCTTGAGCTCTGATACTAAGTTTGTCATGGATCGAGGCTACCCCCTATTTGTAACACGATGCTTGAAAAAAATAAGTGATCCCAAGCTAACCTATGAATTGGCATACTGCTTGAGCAACTAATTTAAAATGTATTAAATAACTAGTTTTTCTTTGTGGAAACATCAATGTAATAAAATCTAAATAAGTATGCAACTGATAAAGTTAACAATCTGATAAATCTGAAAAGAGAAACTAAACTTTACATGACTGACTCTGACTGACATTTATGTGGCCTCTACTATACTGACTATAGATAGCTGGGATATGCCTCCAGCTATCACTAATCAATACATATGAATAATAATAATAATAAAGTACATCATCAACATCTGACTGGAGTCCCTAAAGTAGGAAAACTCATCACTTTCTAGTTGGAAACTGTAACTATCTGCTCATGATGTGTGAGCTACAATTGGTACCTACATAATTAAATAATGTAGCCACACAGATGTATTTTTGGATCAGTACTTTTGGAATATACTAGGTATGTTGGGGGTGAATGAAATAAGTAAAACTAATTTTATGCATACTCTTAAACATGCATGCTAAGTGAAAGTAGACTTACCAAAAGAGTGAAATAAGCTGAAAGCTGATATATCTTAAAACATAATTAACTAACAAAATCTGATAGGCTGGTGAATCACTACACTTAGTTTCTTACAAACTATACTGTTGTCATATAAGTAGAACTGAAGCTGGAAAACAATAAAACATGGATATTATATAAATACTGGGTCTAAAACTATATGATGGAAATTGACATAATTCGATGATCTGAATATACAAGTATAATAAGCACGAATACATAAACATACAGAACAAAACATAGCATATACTAAGCTGATCTGATTAACTGAATGACTAATAGCTGAATACTAAAAACGTGGCATCTGAATATTAAATAATTGGTATTTGGATACTGGTTAACTGGTATCTAAATAATGATTAACCGATAACTGTATACTGATTAACTGATAACTGAATACTAGTTATGTTAAAATGAATTGTACTTAGTCTAAATAATTAGACTAAAACTATGGGGTACTGTGCATATGAGATAAGGACTAACTGAACAACATGAGACAACTGAGCATGAATACATGAAAACTATAATATCTGAGAATGTAAGACTAAGCGTATAGCTATTATGTCATTGTAATAATATGTAATTTTGAAAGACTGAAATATGTATAATAGAATATACAAAAGTCTGTACACTTAGTCAAGCAAACCTAAATGGAAAATATAGTAAATATTGACTGAAACTTTGGGAGGTATCATGTAACAGACATGCCGTAATATGAGCTAATCGGGGTATAACTAGTCACCCCAGTTGGAAGGGTGTCAATACAGTGCTACGGGTACCAACACTGACTGACAATGTGGATCCAAAAGGTTAATGTCCTGATTGACCAGGGTGTCAAGCCTAAACTGGTGGGTGACCCTTGAGAGGAAGTCAATCCTAAACTGATAGGTGACCCCTGATATCCTACGCTGGCTACGTAGTTCTAAAATATAAGGAATTCTATAAACGACTCTACCTAATTGATGGGGAAGCCACCATACCTGTATTCGCTTAGTGCTATATCCTACTCCCAACTAACTAACACTGAAATCATAAAGTAGTGCATGGACTAAAGCTGATAAGATAAGCTCAAGTCATTGTATTTTGAAAACATTAGTGCATACAAAGTCTGAAGTAATCATAAATATGTGAACTGATAGTGGTCGACATAAGCATAACTACCTAGTGTAATGTTAAGACATTGTTTAACTGAATTATTACTTCAAAATCTAAAATCATGTAAAACACGTAGGTATCAGGTATTCATAACCTACCAGCACCAATTGATCATAAGAACATGACATATAAACTTAAACTATTGTATTGAATTATGGTTCAACTTACAACATAGGAATTTCATCAAACATATGGAAAACATGAATTTAAAACATGAGAATATTATTAAAAACACGAGCTTAGGATCTATCATGGAATTCACTTGAATAAGACATGGGAAAATTAAAATCATAGCATGAGGACATCACTATCTTGCATGGGATTATAAATTGTCTGAATTGAATTAAAATCACCATGAAAACATGAAATTCAATCTTTCTTAAGCATATAAAATGTTATAATGATATAAAATTCACTTTTCAACTAATAGTAAAGGGTTTTTGGGCTCCATGGGTGAAAGGGACCTATGAATGAATACCCCACATACCTTAAACTTTTAACTTGATAGAGAAAAACCAATTTTGATACTTTCTTAAAGCTTCTTGAACTTGGGGAACTTGAATTCATAATTTCTTGGGGAAAAAGGAATTGAATTTGTGTTCTTGGGGAGGGAAATGGTTTTCTTAAGAGAAGAATCAGAGAAGAAGGGCAGAATTATGCCCTAACTGATGCCCAATTCATGTTATAGATGAATGGATTAAGGGGAAAAGATCCAATTGCCCCTCAGGCATTTAAATTTGAAACTAGACTCGATAGCCTTACCGCAATATGGTCTAATTGTGGTAGTACGTTTCCCTCAATACGATGCAGTGAACATAAGAATGGGGCTATTGTCGTAATGCGGTTTTATCATGGTAACATTCTGGTTCTGTGATTTAAACATGACCCAAACTCCATTCAAAAAATTCAAAACTTTTTAGAGATATGCTCCGTACATCCTTGAACATGAATCAACTTAAATACTAACATTTTCAAGTCATGAAGGCCAATTTGAAAATCCATAAATCTAGGGGTCTTAAAAGTAACTAAGTCCTCAACACTTAAGGAAATGTTCACGTCTTGGAACCCTTAAATATGCAACTGATAGCTCAATTCAGCTAAGACTTTTATGGGGTATTATAAGTTTTATTTTGGGCTATCTCAGGATCTGATCCTTGAAAGTAATTCTGCTTTGCTTATCAAGGATATGGATATTTTGCGGTTGGCTATCCACATGTAGCCGGTGGACAAAGAAAAGAGAAAACAAGCAAAGTTTAGGAAAAAAATAAGTAAGAGGAGTACATTGGTGCTTAGTAGCAGAGTGGTTAGGATGGAGGTAAATGGCCAATAAAGAAGTGAGGAAGTTTTAGTTTCTTCTCCACTGCTAGTACTTCTTACCCGATGTAGTCGGGTGATAGACATCCATAAGGTGGTGATAATTTTTAGGCACAGGATGCGCAATCTCAGGAGAGTGAGGGTCAATTAGATTTTTCATTCCCTCTTATCTGGTTTTGAGGTCATTTTCATCAGGGTTATTATGATAAAGTCAACAAAAAGTATTTTAAATATGGCCAGCCATATGCTCAAGAATTTTTTGGTTAGTAAGGAAGCTTCTGGAGAGTTTAAAGTTCCAGTTGCTTCATCTTTTACTTCTGCTCTTAGTGTTGTGGCTTCAGTTCCTGTTCTTTCTTTTTGTACCATCATAATATAGATTAGACTGTATACTCTTGCATCTCAGCAGGAATCTAAGGCATAACCTGATGTCATCACTGGTACATTACAACTCTTTTCTAATGATGTATATTATCTGCTTGATTCGAGGTCCACTCTTTCTTATGTGACCCTATTTGTCATTGTAAGTATTGGTTTTGATCTTGAGGTTGTATCAGATCTTTTTTCTATTTCTACCTTTGTAGGTGAGTCAATTGTTGCTAAGAAAGTCTATAAGGGTTGTGTGGTATCTAGTGGTGGTAGGTAGACTTTGGTGGATTTATTTGAATTGGATATGGTAGACTTTGATGTCATTCTAGGGATGGATTGATTACACAGTTGTTACGCATCCTTGGATTGTCGTACCCATAAGGTTGTCTTTAGGCTCCTTTGTAAACTGATTATAGAGTGGGAAGGTGGTTCCTTAGCTCCCAGGCAGAGGTTTATTTCTTTTCTTTGAGCTCGAGGGTCCTTTTTTTATTTAGTTTTAGTGGTAAATAAGTTTTTTGAGGTATTTCTAGATGATCTTCCTGGCATTTCTCTTGATAGAGAAATAGAGTTTGGTATTGATTTGGTTCCAGACACTTGTCCAATATATATTCCTCCTTATATAATGGCTCTGGATGAGTTGACAGAACTCAAGGAGCAACTTAAGGATCTTTTAGATAAGGGGTTTATTTGTCCTTGTGTATATCCATGGGGTGCACTAGTGTTGTTTATGTGCAAGATAGGTGGTTCTCTTTGGATGTACACTGACTATAGTCAGTTGAACAAGGTAATAGTTAAGAACAAGTATCCTCTTCCAAGGTTAGATAACTTATTAGATCAATTGTAAGGTGTTAAGTTCTTCTCTAAGATAGATCTTTGGTCTGGGTATCATTAGCTTGGGATTAGGGATGAAGATATCCCTAATATGGATTTTCATACTCAGTATGGGCACTTTTAGTTCTTGGTAATGTCATTTGGTTTGACTAATGCTCTAATAGAATTTATGGATTTGATGAATAGGGTTTTTAGGCAGTTCTTGGATCTCTTTGTCATTATGTTTACTGATGACATTCTGGTTTATTCCAAGAGTTAGGTGGATCATGCTAATCAAGTCTGTATGGTACTGCAAACCTTAAAGGAACAACAGCTGTATGCCAAGTTCTATAAATGGGAGTTTTTGTTGAATATTATGACTTTTCATGGTCATATTATTTCTAGTGAAGAGATCATGGTGGATCCTTAGAAGGTGGTTGTTGTTAAAAGGTGGCCTAAACCTAAGATTTCAATTAATGTTTGGAGCTTCTTGGGTTTGGCTGGGTCTTATTGGCGGTTTATGGAGAGATTTTTGTTGATAGCTGCTCCTTTGACCAAATTGACTCAGAAGAAGGTCAAATTTTCTTGGTTGGATGCTTATGAGGGTAGTTTTGATAATCTTTAGGATAAGCTAACCCCGACTCCAATTTTGACGTTGCCTAAAGGCAATTAGGGGTTTGGGGTTTATTGTGATGCATCTCGGGTTGGACTTAGTTGTGTCTTTATGTAGCATGGGAATGTGATTGCCTATGCTTCTAGGTAGTAAAAGGTGCATGAGAGGAACTATTCTACTCATGATTTGGAGTAGTTCATGATGGTTTTTTCTTTGAAAATCTGGCAGCACTAATTGTATGGAGTGCACGTGGACATATTTTGTGATCATAAGAGTCTGCAGTATGTGTTCACTCAGAGGGAACTAAATCTAAGGCATAAAAGATGGTTGAAGCTTTTCAAGGACTATGATATAAGTCTTCACTATCACACAGGTAAGTCTAACGTGATTGTTAATGCTCTTAAAGGTTATCCATGAGGAGTTTGGCTTATGTGGAGAAATTAAAATGGAAATTGGTGAAGGATATTTTCTTCTTGGCCAATCTTGGAGTTCCTCTCATAGACTTCAAGGATGGTGGTCTAATGGTTTAAGAAGTTTTTAGGTCATCTCTCCGTACAGAGATTAAGAAAAAACAAGTGCTCGATCTTATCTTGATGAAACTAAGGAGCAATGTGGGCATGTAAAAGGTAATAGTCTTTGATATTAGTGGCGATAGTACTTTATGGTACCAAGAGAGGGTGTGTGTTCCTGATGTTAATGGGTTGCGACAAAAAATCTTGGCTGAGGTGCATAAATCACGCTATGTTGTTCATCCTAACTTAATGAAGATGTATCATGATATCAAGGACATATAATGGGGGAATGGTATGAAAAAGGATATGGCTGATTTTGTAGCCAAGTGCATATTATGCCAATAAGTTAAAGTTGAGCACATGAGGCCTGGTGGGTTATATCAAGGGGTTGATCTGCCCGAATAGAAATGGGAGGTAATCAATATGGATTTGGTTATCGGTCTTCCTCAATCTCAAAACTAGTTTGATTTAGTTAGGGTCATTGTGGATAGGATGACGAAGTCTGCTCACTACTAGCCAGTGAGGACTACCTTTTTGGCAGAGAATTATGCGAAGTTGTATTGGTACCTGTTTTGATTATCTTTGATCATGGTATGCAATTTTTATCTCATTTCTGGTGGTCTTTCCAGAAAGGGTTAGGTACCAAGGTTAGCCTAAGTAGTTCTTTCTATTAGTAGTCGGATAGCAAAGTAGAGAGGATAATTCAGATATTAAAGGATATGCTACGGGAATGCGAGATTAATTATGGTGGCAATTGGGTTAAGCATTTATCTTTGGTGGTGTTTGATTACAACAATAGCTATCACTCTAGTATTGGTATGGCCCCTTTTGAGGCATTATATGGTCAGTGGTATAGATCTCTTATTGGGTGGTTTGAGCTTGGCGAGGTGGATATGTTTGGTCTAGACTTGGTTTACAAGGCTTTAGAAAAAGTAAAGGTGATTCGGGATAGGCTTAAGGCTACTAAAAGTCGCAAGTCCAATGCGGATGTAAGGCGTACAGACTTGGAGTTTGAAGTTAGGGATAGGGTCTTCTAGTTTGAGCTCCGTTCATCCGGTATTTCATATTTCTATGTTAAAGAAGTGCATTGGTGATCCTTCTTCGATTGTTCCTTTGGATGGGTTGGGTTTCTCGGGCTCTCTATCTTATGAAAAGGTCCCAATTGGGATTTTAGATAGGTAGGTTCATCGGCTGAAAACCAAGGTTGTAGCTATTGTTAAGGTTCTATGGCAGAACCATAAGGTTAAAGAAGCTACATGGGAATGGACGAGGACATAAAGTCAAAGTATCCGCGTTTATTTCTATTCCTAGGATTCGTGCGGAAGGCATGTGTTCTTCAACACATATTTATTTTCTGAGCTTGTTAAAAGAAGGATTAATATCTTTGCCTCTTTGTTTATAAATTTTGTTAAAGATTGGGAATATATTTGACAATACAAATGACTCATGCATGTGGTTACCCCTACCTTGTCTGTCGTTCGGGGATGATTGTTCCTATCCAGGAAAACTGAAACACCTTGGTTTTATGGACCTTAGAAAATTTCCTTGATTTATGGTTTCTGGGCAAGATACAAATAAGATGACGGGTAGTACACTTGGGTACGAGTGGTATAGTCCAGTCGTATGCTAGACAAGTGTTGGTTGGTAGGATGGATTTAGTCACTAAAATAGGTACGACTATGGTGGTACAAGTCCTATTATTGGATATGGGTTGTTTGGTTACTTCACTTAACTGTAGACTTAGTTACTTAGATTGGATCTAATTACAAGTGGCTCACCATGAGCTGTAAGCTAGGGTACGAGTCATACCCAGGACTCATATGGTGGTCAAAGTTCAAACCCCCTAGGATTCTATTCTGTTAGGGGTATGCTTTATAGGTACTAGTCGTACACTCGAATATGCCTGGGTTTGGGTGTGTCGTACCATGGACACCGTTGGGTCAACTGCAAAAGCCTACGGTATGAGAGGTGGGTACTACTCGTACAAGATGGGTAAAACTCGTAAGGGTAAATCATACCTTATGACAGGAATTAAATGCAGTTTAAGTGAGGGCAATCTGGACATTTCCCCCACTTAACCTAATAAGGCCCTACAACTTATATTCGTACTGGGAGGTTATTTTCCCTACTATTCTACTTTTAAACACTTAGAAAACTCTCTTAAATCTTCTCTAGAGTTCTTGGGCAAAGGAAGCTAGGGTTTCATCTTAAGGAGTATATTGGGGATTGTCTTTGGGATTTCTCTCCATCATTATCTTAGTCTAAGGCATGTTCTCTTCCATCATTGTTAGTTCCAACTAGAGGCATGGTTTTATTCCATGTTTTCATGATTTGAATGTTGTATGATTTTTGGTTTTCAAATATAATTTGGGGGTTTTGGTTGTAAATGCTTGGCTATGGTTTTCCCATGTTTTAATTATGCTTTTATATGCTTTAATTGTCATTTTGGATAATTGGTCGTATGGTAATGATTATTTAGTAACATACTTTGGTTTTGGAAATATTATGCCCCCAATATGTTTTATAAATGCCTATAACATTGCTTTCGCTATAAGATTAGTTTTTTAATGGAACTTATGCATGGTTTAAACTTGCTAATAGAACCTAAATGATATGAATGGTTTAAGTGGTTTTGGAATGGTTTAGCTTAATAAACACACTTATGGGGTACATGGGAATCACCTAAGTTAATTGGATAAAATGATCTATGGGTACATGAGAATCCCTTGATCTCAAAAAGGTTTGGCTAGGGACAATACTTGTAAGTTATAGTCGGTATTATGATACTACTATATATTAGCCTCGGTTAATAATAATGGAATAATGGTTTGATTGGAAAATAGTTTTAATTGTGATTAAAGAGGGATGTGTAGTAAAGTCGTTAAAGGTGGAGGTCCCGAGGGGACCAAAACTAGAAACTCATGTTTGCCGACATGAGGTTAGTCTTAGTGACCGTGTCCATGATGTCACACTTTATATATTGGGGGATGTACTTGTAATCCCAGGTTCTTATCTTTGGTCGTGCGGCTTCACGCACTGGGGAACTTTCAGCAGGGGAAGTTGAACCTATATAGCCCATCGGTGGTTTTAGGATGGCAAATGCTACACAACCTAGGTAAAGGTTTTAAATGGCATGCTAAAACTAGTTCTCTTTCCCAGCATGGTGTTATATATATATATATATTTATATATATATATATATGTGTGTGTATGTTTGTGTGTATATATATATATGTATATGGTTTGTGTGCATATGGATGGACTTACTTGGTTTTATTATTGGCATTATTTTATCCTTATCTCGAGTTCATGCTAGTGTTCACCCGCTAACCTATCTTTGGGCGGTTGTATCCCCACATGATGCAGGAATAGGCCTTTCTACCCCTGTTGCTTAGCATCCAGATACTAAGGGGTTAGTTTTGGATTGAAGTGTTGAGCTTCCTTCTTTTTAGAATGCTCCATTTCATAGATGTTATTTCATACTCTGGATTATTTATGGATATTGGTTTTGGCTACGGTTGGGGGCATGCCCTAACTGAATATTTGTAAGCTTTTGGTTACTGGCTTTTGTGGAACTACTATGGGTTGATATGGCCAGGATCGATATTGGTGGCAACTTTAGTATTGGTATTGGTATTGGTATTGGGGCTAACACCGGTTGATGGGATTGTTGGTTGTTCCATCCTCTTTTATTTTGGGATTATTTAATTATTAATTGAACTTATTTGGTTATGGTTGGATCTATAGTTTGGTTTGGCTTGGTATGGTTGGACATTTGGCATGGGACGGTCGGACTCGGTTAGGTTTGTCTCGGTAATAAACCTACCCCAGTGTCTATAATCTGGTTAGTTACGGTATCTTGTTATATTTTTCAAATTCAGCCAACTCAGGGAAGGCGGATGGAGGTTGGGTCGGGTAACGGTGGTGGTCTCCAGTCCCGGTCGGACTTGGGACGGTCACTATGATAAGGCCCCGAGCCGGGTCATGTGACCTTTGTAGGGACAACAAAGAGAGTGATCACCCACACACTTCTTAAGCATAAATACATGAAACTCAGGGTAAATTTATGCCAAACTAACTGATAAGTCCTACTCATAGGCAACATTTCCATTCCTCCTCAAAATCTTAAAGGACATACATAGTGAGGATAGAGTTTTTCTTTTTACCAAACCTTATAACTCATTTCATAGTAGAGACTTTCAACAACACCCAATCACCAATTTCAATCTCCAACTCTCTTCGCCTCACATCGACAAAAGAATTTTTGGTGACTTTGAGTGGTATTAAGTCTTTCTCTAATAACCTTAAACATATCTATTTCTTGGTAAATAACATCAGCCTAGTTTCACCTACTTCATACCATCCAATTGATGATCTAAACCTTCTACCATAAAGGGCCTCCAAAAGAGCCATTTGGATTCGGGAATGATAATTGTTATTGTAGGCAAACTTTATAAGAGACAAGTGATCCACCCAACTACCCTTATAGTACATAATACAGGCCCTTAACATATCATTTAAAGTTTGAGTAGTATGTTCTGCTTGCCCATCCATTTGGGAATGGAAAGTGGTTCTAAGATTCACATATGTACCCAAACCTTTTCGAAAAAACTACCAAAACTAATTTACCTTGGTCAGATATGATAGACACAGGAGCTCTATACAACCAGACTATCTCCTAAATATACAAGACAACATAATCCTCCTACAAGTAGCTTGTTCTAACTAGCAGGAAATGGGAAGATTTTTTCATCCTATCAATGATGACAAAAATTAAGTTGTACTGATCTTGGGAATGTGGAAGACCAGTAAAAAATCCATGTTAATTACCTTCCACTTCCATATGGGTATGATTCACAATATACCATCTCCTTTAATTTCAAAAATTGAGATCTTTTGCTTACCAATACCTTTCTAATTTTCATTAACATGGATTGTTAGCTTTCTTCATCTTAACTTCAGCACAAAAAGGATGACTTGGCCACATCATGAACAATCACCCATCCATCCATTCTCGGAGTCTAAAAGTCGGGCATCCAAATTAGCTAGCTACTAGATGTCTTTTACCAGATCCCTATTTTTCTCATCAATATGAGAAATTCTACCTACGGATAGCCTTCTAAGAGCATCAACAACAATATTAGCCTTACCTGGGTGATAATGCATTCTCATGTCATAGAACTTCAATAGCTCAAGACACCATCTTTGCATTGGATTCAACTCCTTCAACGTGAACATATACTTTAGGCTTTTTTGGTCAGTGAAAATATTCCCATGCACCCTATATAAATAAAGATGCCAAATCTTTAGTGCAAATACTATCACCACCAATTCAATATAGTGGAATAATTTTTCTCATGGAATTTAAGCTATCTGGATACATAAGCCACCACCTTACCATGATATATAAGTACACAACCAAGTCCAACCTGGATACATCACAATAAACCATAAGTTCCTTTGTACCCATAGGTAGTGTTCAAACAAGAGCAATGGTCAATCGATCTTTCAACTTCTAAAAACTACTTTCACATTCTTTAGACCATAGGAACTTTACCTTTTTTTGAGTCAATCTGATTAGTGGAGTAGATATAGAATAAAAACTTTCTACTAAACTTCTGTAGTAACCTTCCATCCCTAAGAAGCTTCTAATGTCGATTAGAGTCATCGTTCGACGACATATCTTCACCGACCTAATCTTTTGGGGGTCTACCTTAATCCCTTCTTAAGAAACAATATGCCCAAGAACAGTCACAACACTAATACAAAAATCACTCTTGATAAAATTTAGCTTGCAACTCTTTATCAGTAAGAGTCTGAAGTACAATTTGAAGGTAATCAGGTAAGCCATTCTATATTGGGAGAGGAAAATGGGTCGTGAATCAGGTAAGAGATTAATTCAAAAGTCAATCTACCTATCTGGAGGAATACCAAGAATGTCATTGGGGGGGGATTTTGGGAAACTTATTAACTACAGGAACAAACTATAGTGAGGGAATAGTAGTACTAGAATCCTTGACCCACACTAGATGGTACAAACAACCTTTAGATATTAACTTATAGGCCTTAAGGTAAGATATGAACCTCCCCTTTGGTGTTAAGGAATTATCCTCCCATTCTATGACTAGTTTATTAGGAAAATAAAAGGTGACTTTTCAAGTTCTACTATCTAAGGTAGAATAACATGGGTGGAGCCAATCTATTCCTACAATTGCATCAAATCTACCATGTCAAGCTCAACTAGATCTACCACAATATCCCAATGATATATGGACATAATACAATTCTTATAGACTCTTTCAACAATAATAGACTCACCAACTCTGAAATAGAGAAGGGTTCAAAAATACTTTTAGAGATGAATCCAAAAGTCACACATATAAGGGGTTACATAATATAGAGTAGAACAAGGTTAAGTAGCACATAAAAATCTTAAGAGAACATATGTACATACCCATAACAATATCTGGCAAGGCCTCTAAATCTTGACGAGTAGATATGACATATAACAGATTACAATCTCAACCTATACCAAAAGTAGCACCCTTAGATGGAGGGGATGAAGTAGTAGCTTAGGCCTTTGTTCCTTCAAAGTTTCCTTTTTCTGAGGGATAATCTCTCTAAAAGCGATCGGTCTGAATACAACTAAAGCACATACTATTTCTATAGTGACATTTTCTTGGGTGATATTTTCCATATGTATTGCAATGAAGATATGGCCTAAAGTACTTAGCCATACTAAACTTTGACCGAGTGACCTAAAACCTTGCCCCATTACTGGGCTAAATTCATTGATGAATCAAAGGTTTAGAGGCTTATGCACTATCTGAAGAAAGAGTGCCTCTCTAAGGCTTCATTTTGAACCATTGTTTGCCCTTTTTCCATTATGAAGCTGACTTGTGTCCTGACCTATATGTCTAACCTTCTTTATCTACCTCTCATATGCCTCTGCTTGCTTTTTTTTCATCCACTATCTATTGTATGTGCAATACTAACCTAGATATATCTATGTTGCCATTCAACATTGCTCTTTTACACCCAACACCTGATTATTAGAAAGACTTGAAGAAAATTTTCTCATTCAGGACCTCATATTTGACACTAAATCTAGAGCATAGTGAGATAATTGAGTGAACTTCAGAGCACACTCCTTAACACTCATCATACCCTATTTCAAGTTCACCAACTTTCTATCCTTAGATTCCTTCAAGTCTTGAGAAAAGAAGTGATCAAGAAAGGCATCAATGAAATCTTCCTACAAAATAAGTTCTATATCCTTACCTATGATTGCCTCTCTCTAATCATACATAGGCCATCTTTTTCAACAGGTAGACTACAAATTCCAACCCCTCAGTATTACTAATATGCATAACTTTGACTATCTTTTCCATCCCATCCATAAAATCTTGAGGATCTTCCTCAACTTTAAAACCCATGAAATTTGGTGGGTTTACTATCATGAATGAACCAGCCCAATTGACTTCCGACAAACCAAATAAAACTAACATTATCTGAATAGCAGGAGTGAGATGAGGCAATTTGTGCGAGCATTTGGATGGTCTATCTGAACTCTATCTTAGAAACCTCACCCTAAGGGAACTGTGTATGGGTGGTACCAATCTTAGAAACCTGGGAAGAAATAGTTTAGGTCAATGGAACTCCAGTAGAAGTAGGGACATCAATAGTCAGACTCTATTTTGGGTCTTTATTCCATGAGTAGGATAAACCTCTTTTGTACCAGTACCAGTTAGGATGGTGGTTCTAGCTAAGAAATGATGTGCTATATAAATATAGCACTTTCAATTCTTAAAATGAGGAAAATATGCAAGTTTCTGAGGTTATTTCGTTAGATATGATGCATTTTGTGTATGTTTTGAATACTAAGTTTACAAAAAAGGTAAAAATGGTGTTTTGGCTACTTTTTGGAGCAATTATGGATGTTTGGACACTTTTCATGATCAAAACATGTTTGATAATCAAAGAAAAGCTAAAAATGACTCCCGACACTTACTAAGTCAATATGTGGATCGCAAGTAGGACCTACAGACTGCAAGTAGACAAAGCAAGTGCCAAAAGTCCAAAATACTAGGAGCTAACTTGTAGTATTTTTTCATCTAATTCATGCGCCCTGTACCTGCGCTCACTCTGCTGACCACAAGTACTACCTACGCCTAGGGTCAGGGTGCATGTACAGACTACATGTGGCCAACGACCTTATTTTCTCCTATGTCATTTGGGCCTTGGTTTTAGGGTTTCCTCATGTACTAAAAATACCATTTATGTGTTTTTAGTAGGAGTTTCACACTTTTGATACACATAAACGTATTTTGATTCTAAGATTCGATTTTGAACTTGGGATTCTCTTGTATTGACTTCAGTTGACTAATTCATTTTTAGTTGTGGGTTTTTATACTTCTTATCATTGTGATTTCATCTGTTCTTTTTATTATGAATGTTATTGATTTCTTCATAATTATGAGCAGCTAATAACCTATATCTAGCATTATAGAAACCCTGGTATATTAATGAAGTAGGGAAAGTGTTATTGTTGTTTTGAACCGATACCCATATATGTATTGCTTTATCTTTCTTATAATAGTTTTCTTAATGGGTGCATACATTAGGATCCCACCTAGATATTGCTACTTACTCCAAAACATGAGTAGTGACTAGGAAAAGATAAAGACAACAATAATTTGGCATTTAACAGTCGATCCACGTTTCTAGGTTCTATCTAAGTAAGATGATTAGATTTTATATAATAACTAGAGACTCAAAAGGTAATAGTTAATTGTATTAAGATAAGGTTTAGTAAGATGACATACCGAGACTCAAAATGTAAAGGGTGAAATCCTTCTGCTCATCTGCAGAAGGTACATAACTTATCGATTATGCATGCAAAGAATTCGGTTGGTTCAATAAAGCACGATAAGCCTACAAAATAGAGAAACTAGGGGAAACTAAATCCTGGTGTTCACCTATGACTGATTACAACCAAAGTTGATATTGTCACTTGCTCGAGATCATTGCACAAAAACCTCTATATTTACTTTTCTCTTTCTGACCTTTGACTACAACTACTGAGATCCATGATTCCACATGTTCCCTTGGGATTTGACCCTAACCTTTACTAGGTTACTATATTTTGATAGCAACCATATTATTTTTTGACAGGAGGTATAGTTTGAAAATTATTAAAATTTTGGTGTTGTTACTGGAAAATACGATATTGATCTGTGATTTTAAGTTGTTGTAGTTTTTGAGTTTTTTTGTTTTTGTTCTTAGTTTGGAATATGCCTGTGTATGCCTAGAATATGGAGTAGAGGAAATACCTTACTCCCATTGAATTTGAATCAAGAAAGAATCCTACAAACACCTAGTAGGATTTCTGGGCAGAAAGAGATGAACTTCCTAAAGGCATTCATAATGTTGTACTTTCCTTCTTCCCAAAGGAGTATAGGATATTATTGATCGTCAAACTGGTAAGCTGTTAGCTCCAGCTGAAATTGAGAAGAGTGCAACTAAACAATCTTAGCGGTGTAGCTAAGAAGGCAGAGCTAACTTAGCAGAGACAAGCAGCAAGCCAATGAGCATCACTCAGTGGGAATCAGAACAGAGCTAGAGGTGCCTATGTTTAAGTAATCCCAATATATCACTATGTGAATCCATATATAGATGATGAAGAATACTTGGAATACAATGTGCTGGTAAAGACCAGAGCCATTATTTCTCCTATTTTACCCCCAGACATCAAGTTTGAGATCATGAGCGTAATGATCCAACTTTTAAATCTGAAGGGTCTATTTGCAGGTCTACCTATAGATAATGCTAACTTACACCTCATAAATTTCATCGGGATTTGCAGTTCGTATACAAATCTAGGGTTAAATTAGGAAACACTCAGACTAAGGCTATTCCCTTTCTCACTTAAAGGAGAAACATCTTTATAGTTAGGGAAACTGCCTAGATCCTCTAGAATGAGTACCATAAGTAATTCTTGAATATATTTTTTCTCCATCTAGGATGTTGCAGCTTAAAGATAAGATTTATAATTTAAGGTAACTACATTTAAAGTGTATGTATGAGGCATGATTCAAGTTTAAGAAGAAGCTGAGCACGGTGCCAAACCATTGATTTTTAGGGATGAGCTTATTGGAGATATTTTACCAACCCTTAACAATCAGCTCCAGAGCTGTGGCATACACAATATATGGAGGAGCTTTTATGATACTATGCTAGGAGGCAGCTTTAGAGATGTTTGATCATATATGACTCACTAATCGAGGGTGCAAAATTTGGTAGGCTGAGAGAGGATCTAGAACATATGCTATTGATGCCTCCTGCGACCAAGAAGTAGCTGATGACATAGCAGCACAAGTAATTACGTTGCTAATAACCGATCCAAAGGTACTATCAAAGTAGCTTACAACAATGACTTTCGAGAAAGTCAATGGGGTAGAATCATAGGGGTCAGCTTCAAAAGCTTATGAGTCAGAATTGGAGAAGGAAGCAAATTATCTGGATCATTAGTTTGTGGGTTTTTGATCCTAAGGTCAAGGGAACCAAGGTCGAAACTACTATTACAAATATAGAGATTGTAGCAGAGAGCGAGATAGTGATTGGAGGAAAAAATATGACTACAAAGAAAAGGGAGATAGGTATATTCCACCCGATAGATGAGATATAGAATCTAGGATAGAAGAGATGTTAGAAAAGATGGTGAAGGGTTAATAAAAGCAAGAAATCAACCTTAAGGAGATTAAGGGTGACATTTCAGAATTAACCCACAAGGTCAATACATATCATACTACTAATATGTAGTTGGAGCACTAGTTCGGGAAGATGTCAGCAACTCTGAACCAAAGGTAGTAAGGTACCCTTTCGAGCAACACTGTGCAAAATATGAAAAATAATGGTCATGTACTTGCTATTACCACAATGAGTGGTATTACTACTACAGATCCCCCATGACCTGCTGCGGAAGATGCTGATAATGAGACCCCTACTATTGAGTCCAACAAGGTAATAGGTGATAAGAATATAATTGCTAAAGACAAAGGTAAGGGCCTGGTCATTGAGCTAGAAAGTAGACAAATTTTGTGACCTCTCCAACCTTTTCCTTAGAGATTGCGGAAAAAAAAATGAAGATAAGGTTGAGTGATTCATTGAGATGATGAAAGTATTGAGCCTGAGCATACCTCTTCTTAAGGAATTAGAGTCGATGCCTAGATATTCCATGTTATTGAAACAATTGGTCACAAAGAAGAAAGGAGCAAAAATTAAGGATATTAATGGTGTGCACCACTTTAGTGCAGTCATGACTAGGTCTTTGGTGCAGAAAAATAGTGATCTTGGAGCATTCGCTAGACCATGCACTATTAGGGTCATCCAGATTTACTAGAGCCTTGTGTGACTTAGAAGACAACATTAATTTGATGTCGTTGGCCGTATTTAAGCAATTGGGCACAAACCCTCTAGAATTAACTTTGATGCAGCTATTGATGGCTAACCACACAGTAAAAAACCTATGGGAATCTCTTTTGATATAATAGTGATAGCTTCATTTCTTTGGCTGACTTTGTCATCCTAGATGGTGAGGTTGACACCGAGATGTCCATTATATTAGGGAGACCATTTATGGCCATATGGAGAGCTATGGTTGACATGGATAAAGGTGAGCTAAAATTTAGAGTCAACAATGAGGAGTCTACATTTAGTATTTGAAGTTAATAAAGTAGCCAATCGACATAAGGGTAGTGTTGGTGATCGATATTGATGACCCTGGAGGATACTCCAATGGGTATTCGATGAATTTTTTGTAGTCAAGATACCTGCGTCATGCTGTGATGTTAAATCAAGAACTCCATGGGAAGTAACCCATGTGATTATTGGTGGAGTCTGAGTAACTAACATAGCCATGTCGTGCCATGATGTTAAATTAAGCACTAAGTGGGAGGCAACCTACTACTTTTAGAGTTCATGTTTTTGTTGTTTTTTTGGTAGGTTTTTAGCTCTTGGAATTACCCAGAATATGGTAAAAATTGCTACATTCATTGATTTACAGGTAAGTGGGTTGTGTAATCAACCCATCATGGTCACAGGCTCCACACAAAAAGTTGCATAATAAGTTAAAAAGTTGAAATTTTGAGGATGAAAAATGAAAAGTTAAGGACTTTGGCATATGATTATACTTTTGTGAGCTCAAACTTAGGTTGCGGGACCATAAATAGATGGAAAAATAACAAATTTCCAAGTTTCAATTGTAGGAAAGTTGGCCAAAAATACTAGCGCCCTACACCTACTGGCCGTATGTAGCACCTGCGCTGCATGCCTGGCTGCAGGTGGCAACCACAGGTTGAAGCCACGACTAGGTCAAAAATTGGGCCCAATTTTTAATTCAAATTTTGCGCCCACCAGGATATACATATGACCTAAAACATGCCCCACTTATATTTAAACAACTTTAATCTTATTCTAACTCATTCATACAAGAAGGTAGAGCGGGAAAAACCATCAACAGTTCCCTAATTTGAGAAGGGTACTGCTACTCATGTACAATAGATAAATGTACCCTAGTATTAGAAGGGTATAGAGAAACCTTTCCATGATACACCTCCTGAGGAGGGACATTTGATATGGTGTGTGAAAGGGATGTAGAAGACATAAGATATTGATAGTCGTGTTTGGAAGGCAGGATAATACATTAATATGGGAGCGGTAGAATTAGTTTCTTGTATGATAGAAGAATATATTGTTGATTTTACTGCCATTCTCCAGCATGACCTACATGATAGAGCATTTGGGGAGTTGACTAATCTACCATTCTCCCGCATAATTCAGAGCTGGGTGATGAGGCCGGTGTGCCTAGTATGAGAGATTTGGCACGTCTTGGCCTTTCTAGGATATTGAGAGGGTAGGCAGCAGTACCATGGGTCTAGACTGAGGGCCAATTAATTTCCACAGAGCCTAATCAGGCACATCAAGATGATGTTGGTGTTTGTATTGATATGGAGATAGGGAAGAAGAGAGAGGCTCCAAACTCTAGTACATAGGAATAGGGGGCACCAACTACTTCTTCTTCAGCCGGTGTACCTTCAGAGCGTACTTGCCCATCTACTACAGCTTCTGCTTCAGGTATAATTACTATATGTAGCAAGTTTTTGCAAAGCTTAGTGGACATCCAGAGAGCCATCGATGCTAGGGTGAGGGTTGTTAAGACCAAGATGACTATCCTTTACTAGCAGATAAGATCAGTAGTCAAGACTAAATTTAAGTAGATAGAGGCCTGATGAGATGCCACACTGAGAGATAAACTATCCAAGCAATGTGATGATTTCTAGACATGGCTAGATGATTTTGAAAGATGGGTTATAGTCCAATTCATAGAGACAGGTGCGTCAGATCTAGCCTAAATGAGGGAGGAGTTTCATACATTGCGAGAAAAGGTACGCTTTCTCATAGAGAGCCGTATAGCATCCACTCCCTCAGTCATACCCTCAGTGGTTCAGATATTACCTTTTTGCACACTGATACAGTTTGATTTTTTCACAAAAGATGTTGAGAAGTTCCCAATAGTTGTGGACAAGAAAGGTCAGATAGACGACTTTCAAGATCCTAATTTTCCATATGACTAGGCCGTTTAAAAGGACGAACATGATTCAATGGAGACTGAATTCATTGATTGGTTTAGGCGTGCATATATTGTAGTGGGTGCATTATCTAGTAGTGCACCGCCACTGCCACAACCATCACCTACACCAGTTGATATACGCCCATCTGGGGATGCTCATGATTCAGGCACTTAATGCGTCCAAGGTATGTTCTCACTTCCCTCTGTTTTAATTTATTTTAGTGCATTAATGATAATGCGCAATTTTAGTTAGGTTGGACATACCATGTCGACGTTGGTTTTTGTTATCTTGCTTCTTTTCCTGTTAGCTGCGGTATGGTTGCAGAATCGGTATGTCTAGGATAATTTTATTTTGTGTTTTGTTTTTATATAGTTTGGAGTTTTTTAAGTATTTATGGTAGTATTCATGTTTTGATTGATTTTTGATACCCTTCAAAAATTTTATGTTTTAAAATCGTGTGCATGTGTATATGTGTGAACATTATGGATCTTGTTATGGTATTAGAATTAGGGACATGATAATCACTTGCTAACAATTACATGAACTAGATAGGTAGTAGTTGGTAATATTGTCTTTGTTTCATGTGTGTGTGAGATACCACCAGTTTCCTTTGTGTGTTGAATTCATAACTTTCCTAGTTAGATTTGCCTAGGTTAAAGCATAGTTGGATAGGAAAGAATCATTGGCCATTTTTGTTTTTAGTCCACTTTTAGACTAAATGACCTTTCATGCGTAAATAATATCCCTTGATCCCTATTTTGAGTCTCATAAGTCTATTTTTCATATTTCATCATTCATCTTTTTATTTATATTGCAATGAACCTGTTTTAACCCTGGTCCTCCTTGGACATTATACACCTTAAATCAGGAAAAATGCCTTAGTTGATGGTGGCTATCATAAGTCTAGGTGTGGTAGATAAAGAAAAGAAAAAAAAGAGAAGAAAGCTTGATAAAAATTTAAAAAAAAAGAAAAATGACCACACTCAACCTAACTGTGCAATAAAGAATAAAAAGGAAAAAATAAGGGTGGAATAAAAGAAAATTGGATAATAAGTGAGACCTCAAGGTTAGTGTAGTGCCAAAGAGGCTTAGTCACTTGATATGTCTATATGTACCATACTAGCTCCCAAGCCTAAATTACAAGCGAGAAAAGTCCTATAGTGATCCTAACTTGACTATCTGATGCTAAGATAATGAAAATAAAGGAAAGCCTATGGTCTTTGATGCACATTGATTGGAAATTCTCTTCTGGGTGTGAATGTATCTTGATCATTCCTGCATTCATATATATTATTTCACATGAGTGAGTGGGACATCTTTGTTATGAGTGCACTTGAGTCATATTGCTAGCTATTTGCTTGCTTCGTGTAGTGTAACCTATATATATGAGTGGTAGTCTATTGTTAATATAATCCTCATACCTTAATCATATTGTGTCACATTGTTGTGCTTATGTTCATACACTATTGTTTTTGAGAAATAAGATTGGGAGGGGGGTGTTCTGAGCTTTAAGTGTTGACTGACTCCCTTGAATAACTTAGATACTCCTAGTTAAGCATTGTTTTTGTTTGGTTGTGTTTTGTTGCCTGAGGACATAAAAACATTCTAAGTTGAGGGTGTTGATGTGCTATAGAAATATAGCACTTTTGATGCTTAAAATAAGGAAAATATGCAAGTTTCTGAGGTTATTTCGTTAGATATGATGCGTTTTGGGTATGTTTTGTAAGAAATCATATTTTGGATGCTATATTTGGGAAAAAGGTGAGAAAAGGTGTTTTAGCTACTTTTTGGAGCAATTATGATGTTCAGGATACTTTTTGGCTTTTTCATGATCAAAGCATGGTCGAGAATCGAAGAAGAGCTGAAAAGATGACTCTCGACACTTACTAAGTCAACATGTGGACTGTAACTACGACCTATGGACCACAAGTAGGCAAAAAAGTGCCAGACGTCCAAAATCCCAGGAGCTAAATTACAGGATTTTTTCATCTAGTACCAGTGCCCTATACCTACGTTCACCCTGTTGACCTCAGGTACTACCTACACCCAGGGTTAGGGCGCAAGTAAAAACCACATTAAGCCACCTACACTATTTTTTCCTATTTCTTTTGGGCTTTGGTTTTATGGTTTCCCAATTTACTATAAATACCCTTTATGTGTTTTTAGTATGAGTTACACACTTTTGATACATGCAAACATATTTTGATTCCAAGATTTCATTTGGATCTTAGGATTCTCTTGTATTGACTTGAATTGATTAATTCAGTTTCAATTGTGGGTTTCTATACTTCTCATCATTTTGATTTGATCTATGCTTTCAATTATGAATGTTATTGATTTTTTCACAAGCATGAGCGGCTAAAAACCCACAGATAGGGTTATGGAAACCTTTGCGGATTGACAAAATAAGGGAAATTCTTCTGTTGTTCTGAACTGATACCCATTCACATATCATTTTTATCTTCATTATAATAATTTTCCTAATGGGTTCAAATTTTAGGATCTCGCCTAGATATTTCTACTTACTCCAGAAGAGTAGTAGTGACTAGGAAAAGATAAAGACAATAGTAATTTGGCATTTAACCGTCGATCCATGCTTGTTGGTTCTATCAAAGTAAGATGGTTAGATTTCATATAATAATTAGAGACTCAAAAGGTAATAGTTAACTAGGATCAAAATAAGGTTTAGTAAGGTAACATCCTGAGACTCAAAAGGTAAAGGGCGAAATCCTTTTGTTTGTCCACAAGACTGTAGAAGCTACATAACTTATTGATTCTGCATGTAAGGTATTGGGTTGGTTCAACAAAGCACGATAATTCTATGGAATTGAGAAGCCAGTGGGACCACAATCCTTGTGTTCACCTATGACTGATAACAACCAAATTTGGTATAGTTACTTCCTCGAGATTACTACAAAATACCCCCCATTTACTTTTCTTGTTCTGCCTATTGACTAAAACTGCTGAGATCCATGATTCCATGTGTTACCCTAGGAGAGAAAACCTCTTAACATTCAATCATAAGCATAATTATATTGTAATGTTGAAATATAATGAAATCAAATAAAGTCTGTCGCGTTTAAATAGAAACAACAATCCAAGATCTGAAAATCAAAGAAACATACTCACAAAACATCTATCTAAACAATTCTACAAAGCCTCTAACATAAATAAATTCACTAAGACGGGTCAACGCCCAGTGATACCATAAATTAAAATTACTGAATCTCAAGAACAAAATGGCCTTTTGAAAGATGGGCTCACCAACTCTGAGGTTGTCTGGATAATCCTAGTGCTACACCACACCACGAGAATGTGCCTCTGAACCAACATCATGAAATGATGGAGCCATCCGAGGAGGGTTTGTGCGTGAAATGTATTAACATGTAGTGCAACTGGTACTAATAATAATGAAATAAAATTTGAATAAATACATTATGAAAGTAGAAGTCAAATCATCAAGGTACAAATAAAGACTTCAATTAAATATCTCTATTTAGGCTTTATTCTAATTTCCTTAGTTTTGAGCTAAACGGTACTCCCGACATCTCTAAACACCATAGGTATAGGCCAGGCTTTAAGCCTTTAACTCATCGTCCAAGCCCTCAATCTAAGTGTTTAGCGAGAATCGGAGTTTCTACATTCTAGTATACTAAATCATTAAGCAAGTATACAATAATTATTCAGATTTCAGGACATAATCAATCCTACATCGGTAAAAGACAGTTTTGGGAAATGAGCCTTTTGAACCCATGCCTTCTCAGGTAATTATATAACTCTCTTTAATCCCATATTTTACATTTCTAAAAACCATTTTTTCTCAAAAATCATTTCTATTTCTAAGTGGTAATATTTCTGATTTGTTATCATCATATAAAGACTTGCAAGTCACATAAGCCAAATCTTATCTTCTATTTTGATCGCTTTCTTGCTATAATTCATTGACACCATAAAGTAATTTAGGAATCGATTAATAGTTCTCTTCAAAACAACTATAAAGGTATAGATAAATGTATTTCTCGTTCTAGAATTCCTCTAGAGTTTTGAGGTGAAATCATACTTTTCTTATATTCAAATAGTTACTATGAAACAAAACTAAATTATATTATAGTATTTATCTTTAACACCATTTGGATAATCAATTAATGATTTAATAAAGGAGTTATATCAAAATTTAAGCTTTCTTTAATCATAAATAATTCATATGTCTAAATAACTCCATGGTTGTTATACATAAATGAGGCTTTGGGGTCATGCTCTTGAAAGTAAATTGAAACCCACAAGTTATACATAAATTTTGAGTTTGATAATCATAATTTTTGATCTTCATCGAAATAAGGTCTCTCTACATGCCTTTTGACGGAAAAATATTAAGAAAAAGCTTGAACCTTTTGCCTTGGAGCTTGAACCCTAATTATTTCTCTTCTTTGTGATCTGCGGAAGGTTAAAATATGATTAGAGTTACTTAAAGTCTTTTTAGGGACTTAGGAATGTTTTGATGAGTGGGGAATGTTTTAATAGTGTAAAAAGATCCAAAACCCCCCAAAATAGAGTTAAAATGGAGTACAATTGACTAAGCCAGGGGATACAGCGTATGCCTAAATATGTGGCCTACCCCTTATGGTACAGGCCCAATTA
Organism: Capsicum annuum; assembly: GCF_002878395.1. Taxonomy (NCBI): domain Eukaryota; kingdom Viridiplantae; phylum Streptophyta; class Magnoliopsida; order Solanales; family Solanaceae; genus Capsicum; species Capsicum annuum. The sequence goes on from NC_061121.1 coordinate 197,735,479, forward strand.
TAGGGCATCTCCCTACAATGCATGGCTAATGCAAGGGTGAGGTAGTAGCCCCTTGTGCTAGGTCTTGCGAGTGAAGCCAAAGCGCGGCCTCACCCATGCGACGCACTGTCTATTTCTCATTAACCACCCAAATACATTGTATCTCACTCCTAAACGATTTTTACTTAATCTTAGGGTCAAGTGGGTGCATCTCCAGCTCTAATCTTATGTCCAAACACATGGGGGAATTACATTAACGTATGTTGGGCTGCAATAAACTAAAATTGTAGCAAATAACTTCAAAGAGATGAAGTCATCTTGAAGAAAAAAAATTCATGTAAACATTCTAAAATGCTATTATATTATTCTAATTACCCTCTTTCTTTGGCTATTTCTTTGAAAAGTACCACAGTGTTTTCTATTAATAGTTAGTAAGTCTTTAAATAAATATATCCCTCATCCGTGATTCAATCTTCTTATTGATGCTTGATAGAGACCGAAAAGTGAGAGTAGAATAGTATAGCTGATGGAATGTATGTTGAGGAATAAGATGAGTTTTCAAGATTTAGAATCATTAAAACACAACAATAATAACATCCACATACACAATGTATTCCCACAAAATGGGGCTTGGGGATGGTAAAGTTTACGCAATTTATATTACTAAAACACAAGTAACATATATGATTATCCAAATGTAGCTACTTATTTTCCAGTGATGATGTTTGTTTTTTTGGAGTGATGTTATTGAGGGATTCATTCTGAACCAATAGACTAACACCCTTTCCATTTATTTGTTAGCTTGAATGTTCCAGTAAGATGTATGAAGTGAGATGTAATTAGTAGAAAGTACTAGAATTTTGTTAGTTGCTTAATGCAAGTTCTATGTTGTCAAGTTTTTTTGTATTTACAATATCTAATTGAATCATGCACGACCCTATTTGTATAAATTGTTGACACTGAGTAACTAAAGATAAAACTTATAACTATCTAACTGATTCTACAGACCTATTTTATTAGCTGACAAATTTAGTATGCAATTTCTTTATATTGTTAGATCATTAGTATTTTGCACCATAATGGGTCAGATAAGGCAACTTAACCAATAACTATAGAAAGATAGTATTAGTATTGCATTTGTCACTTGTCATTGCTTGTAAATGTGGCTTATCATTAGTGGTATTGTAAAAGGCTCTCTTAAAGCCTTGACACTCAGTAAAACCTAGGTTGTGTTTTAACCTTAATTAACATTTTATTTTTGGAATCAAAGATTTTTGAAAGTACTAATTTTATAATAATAATGAGCAAGGTGGTGGAGTCATATACGACAGTAAAGAAGCATTGCTATTTTGGCAATAAATAGGCATTACACTTTTGTACTTGATATATTTTTCATTGGAAGAATCTAATGTTAAGAAATGGAGAAAATAATAAATTACAATAAATGCTCGTCAAACCGGTGATGGAAGAACCTTAGAACACTTGGATTTGATGAGAAGAGGATATTGTAAAGGAGCTGTAAAATGAAAACATACATTGAAGGTTGTTTGTAGAGGTTATTGAGAAATTACCATTATAAAACTTGTTTGTAGAGGTTGCAAGAACAATATGGGTTACACAATTGGACTTTAGTTGAAGAAAATAATTGCAATAGGTGCTACAAGAGGTTTATTATCTATACATGATGTAACGACCCAAAACATCATTACGCTGAAAAACTTTCTTTAATTTTTTTTTATGACAAATACAATCCTCCTATTGGATGTGAGAAAATTAAAATCGTGGGGGGAAAAATGAAACCCAACATAATTAGGCCAAAAATTCAAGATAAAATTGGTCAGCCCGTGGCCTACCACTTTAGTGGTAGAGTAACCGTTGTAGCAATACGTTGTGGCAGTAAGATAACTGTTACAGCGGTAGCCTGATAGTGGCCATCCCAAATTTCATTAAAAATTCTTATTAGTCTTAGCCTCCTAGGTCATTTTTCCTACTGGAAATGCCCTGAGTAAACTCCACCATCATAGATATGAGATTCCAAAGGCCTAGATATATGAGGGTTGTTTTAAGGCAGACCTGATGGGAATACGCTTAGCATGTATAGGACAACTTTCTTCTCTCAGTAGCAACATGATTCATATATTGTAACACCTATATTTTCTTAGCTAAGAACCAAGCAATTCACTAAATGTGTGTAGACCCAAATCTAACTATTCCTAATTGTACATAGATGTTAAGGTCAATTTATTAGTATATGAACATATTTTGAAATGAATTAAGGCCACAAATAAATCCTAGCACCTATCTTAGTTGAAAGCTTTCTTATCGATTGAATTCTTGTATAGAATCTATATATAATAAACTAATGAATATAACTCCTAGGATTTGAAGTTTTAAGGAGCTCAGACCCACCAAATGAAAAAAAATTGAGGATTCTTTCCAACGCATAAAATTTATACTTAATATGATACCGGAGTAAAAATATATGGGCATTTTAGCAAGACAATATCCAAAATGCGTGATGGCCATGTGAAGCATGGTTGGGTGCCATGTTATTGGTCGTGAGAGGCATGGTTGGGTGTAGTTCGATGGTCCGTACAATGCACACTCCCTTGAAGGCATAAAAGTCCCACTTTTCCTTTAAAAATTAAGGGCAATCTTATCCTTATACCTCCTCCCCAAACCCATATTAATTTCAAAAGTCATCCATAACACTTAGAAAATTATTTCTAAAGCAGTCATTCTCCTTTTAACTCTCATGTAACTCTCCTTTTAAGAACATGAAAATTCTTATAGATTCATATTTCCATGAATTTCAAACATGTACATGATATAAGTCTCATGAATTTCAAACATGTACATGATATAAGTCTCATGAATTTCAAACATGTACATGATATAAGTCTAGTTTACATGAATTTCCATGTTTTAGCATAAGTTACAAGACTTGGGGATTTTACTACAAAAATAAGCCTGAGCTACACAAGATGATATGAATTTCAATATTTAGCATGAATTACAAGCATTTGACATAATTTGACTGTATGGTCTCAGTTTGTCATGAACCATGATTTTTCAGTAAATGATTCATGATTAGTATGATAGTCGGGTATGCCATCAATGCTTATGTAATATGACCTCTAGATATGACATTAATGATCTATGAAATAGTTAATAAGCATGACTAGTTTTCAGCATATTAGGACTACGGTCATTGGCTTTCTTTAGATTTAGTTTCATGTTTCTTTCCATAATGAATTTTGTATATGATGAGAAAATAGTATAGTTTAAGGAGTAGTATCCAGCATCGAGTGGGTGAGGATTTAGCATAACCTAGTCCCAGAAACTATGTCACACCATAGGTATTCAGCTTTCCCAAATTGGCTCGTATAGGTGATCACATACATACGATTTTATGCCCTGACAAGTATATCAGGTCCTTTTGATAGGGGCATTTACATCAAACTCCATATTGCTCACATGGTTTATATCATTTAAAGAATCTCCCATATAAAGACAATTTTAACTAAGTATAGAATGTTAGCCTCCTAAGTCTACGCTTTAATAAAGTCAATCTAACAAGTGTATCTTTGCAGGATATTGAGGATTGCTAATGTTTGAAGGACATCAATTCACAATCCACTGCATCCAGGTTAATCAGTCGTAATGAGAACAAATAAAAGGAGAATCTCAACCCCTAAAGTCATGAAAAATTAGATCAATCAGGATCAAGTAAAAAAGAAAAAGGATACTGGAAGATTGAAGTGTGTCTCACCCGAAGATATGGAGGATCAAAAAGATTAACTCAACATGGAAGCAAGCAAGGGAACTAGCTCCAAAAGTGGAAGAACTTCTAATCATGAAAGGGAAGATCATGACATTCAAAAAGTATGGAAAGTAAATCAATCAAATATCTTGAAAATAGAAGAAGAATCATAATCCTAGAATCATGACATACCAAATCAATCAGGGCATAAATCAAAAGGAAGGACGGATAAACCATTATATGGACATATCTGATATAGATATGTATAATTGTGAAACTGCACAACGTATGGACATATCTGATCTGGATATACATTATGGTTCCATCTCTCAATCAAGGAATCAAGCCAAATCCTTGATTGGGAACAAATTTGTTGGGTTTTCTTAAGAAAAATGGCAGTAGGAGACTATAAAAGAAAAAGAACAAAGATGGATATGGGTTACGCTACTTCAAGGAGAAAAATCAAAGTGTCTCAATCTTAGTCTCATAAGGCTTTGTAACTTTTAGTTTACATTTGTTATTTAAGAGTAGGATCGAGTCAACTTTGTAATATCAACTAAAGCTGTGTCACAAGATCTAAAGAGCAAAATAATTCTTCAAAACTTGTTTCCTATCATTGAACTTGAGCTCGACATTGAACGATTTAAGGAAACTTTGAAACCCAAGAGGACTGTACGTTGGCACCACATTGGTGTTATGAACTAGGATAAATCTCTGTGTCTTTACTTTGTGTTTAACTATTTATTTCTTAATTGTGTTAAATCTAATTTGTTTTGTGAAGTCGACTGATCTGCAGAAGAGTCGACTGAAAGGAGTCAGTAGTCCACTCATAGAAAAATTTCAATTCACCCCTCTCTTAAATTTCAATTGGTATTAGAGAAGGTCTTACAAACAGCATTGCTTAACCGCATGTGAGCAAAGATCAAATGGCCAATTATCAAATTCCCAATGCTCTTCTTCAAGATGGTCAGTTCTCCACAAGACCACTAGACTTTAATGGACAAAATTACTCTTACTGGAAGAACAAGTTTAGAATCTTTGTCTAATCAAATGACTTCCAAGCCTGGGTTATCATTAAGAAGGGTCCAAAGCTAATTCCAAGATTCAGGGAGAAGCCAATGGACAAAGACAAAGAATCTAGCTATTACGACATAGAAGACCTTGAAAGCTTTGAGGTACACCAAAGAATAACAAGAGGTAATTAAAACTAATGCATGATCTATAAGTTTACTTTTGTGTGCAGTTAGCGAGAAAGAATATGACAAGATATCAACTTGTGAAACTGCAAAGGAAATATGGGACAAATTGGAGGTAACCTATGAAGGAACCTCCAAATTCAAGAAGTTAAAGATTACTGCCATTGTCAATGAATATGAGTTGTTCAAAATAGAAGATAATGAGAATATTGAAACAATGTTAGCTAGATTCAGTGAGATCGTGCACGAACTAAAATCACTGGGGATGATCTATCCACATGGACTGTAAGTCAGAAGCTGGTCCAAAGTCTCCCAAAGATTTGAGAAACCAAGGCTGCCATTCTGGATGATGGAAATCTTCATAACATGACATATAATGAATTACAATGTAACCTTATTGCATATAAGAAAAATTATATTAACAGGTACCACAAGAAAGAGAAGAAGAAACCAGTGGCCTTCAATGCTTTTCCAACCGAAGAAGTTGATATTCTTGAAGATGCTAATAGTGAAGGGATGGATAAAAGAAATCATGAGTTAGAGACAACAGAGATCCCAAGGAGCCTAGAAAGATGATTCCATCAGAAATGATGATTGCTGTTATTAATGTGAAAGGCCTAGTCACTTTAAACAAAACTATGAGGAGAAGATTACCCAAAACAATCAAAACTTTAGAGCCTGGAATGATGAAAATGAGACCAAAGAAGAAGTAGAAGCCGCCAATATGTGCTTTATGGAATAAGTGAATGTAGAGAGGCAGGAATACATGATTGTCACAATTATAATATTCTTGAATCTAACTTAGATTTGATAACTGATGAGCTTCAAAAGGTTAGAGATGAATATATCAAACTTTCTCAAGAAAAGAAAAGTTGTGAAGCCTGATTTAAATGAAAACTTGAGAAGGAACAGAGAAGTCATCAAATAGAAATCAAAGCATGTCAAATTGAAATTGGCTTGCTTCATGAAGAGCTTGATAATGTATTAATAAAGCTAAACATTATTAAGAAAACTCGTAGCCACAATTTTCTAAAATTTAACTCTTTTCTAAACAAATCTAGTTCCCCATTAGAATCATTTTAATTAGCTAAGATCTACTTTTCTTTTCAAGGACCTATCTATTTTATATGTGGAAAGAGAGGTTACAAATCGTGTAGCTACATGCATAAGCCTAAAATTATGTGGGTTTGAAGGCCCAAAGGAAGAATATCTAACCTGCAAGGACCCAAGACCACTTGGGTACCTAAACAAAACTGATCTTCATGTTTTGCAGGAACAGGTCCACAAGAGCTATAAGAAAGAAATATGGGTCATTGATAGAGAATGTTCTAGATACATGACCAGAAATGAAAAAAATTTTGCTCTAGAGAAAATATTAGTAAGGTTCGATGACAATGCTAGAGGCAATGTCATTGGAGTTGTCCTAGTGAAACTCAGCTCATCATGAGAACTCATGGAAGTATATCTAGTAGACGACATCAAACATAATCTGCTCAGCTTCAGTCAGCTCTATGATTCCAAATTTGAAGTACTCTTCAAAGCCAAAAATTGCTCAATCAAACACGACAAAAGAAACTTCTCTCTCATTGGTGAATGCATTGACAACATTTATATTTTAAATATTCATGGTTTTACTACCTTAACTTTCCTTACTATGCAAGCCAATGATACTTGGTTGTGGCACATAAAGCTCGGGCATACTAGTATGCATATCATTGAGAAGTACTGCAGACTCATATTGGTGAAAGTTCTGTTGAAACTCAAGTTTGAAAAGGATTACATCTGTGATGCCTGCCAATTGGAGAAGCAATCCCGGACATCATTTAAAGTCAAAAACATTGTCTCCACTACCAAACCTCTTCAAACAATCCACATGAATTTATTTGGCCCTACCAAAACTGCAAGCATTAGTGGAAAGAGATATATTTTTATCATAGTTGATGATTATTCATGCTATACTTGTGTAATGTTCATTGCTCAATAATATGAGGCTTTTACAAATTTTGAGATTTTTTGTAGAAAGGTACAAAGAGAAACCAGACACCTTATCACTTACGTTCACAGTGATCACAAAAGAGAATTTAAAAACAAGGAATTTGAGGAGTATTGTGCTTAGAACGGGTACTCTCAAAACTTCTCTTCACCTCAAACCCCTCAGCAAAATAGTGTAGTAGAGCGGAAGAATCGGTCTCTCAAGGAAACTACCAGGACAATATTATTAGTACATATCTACCAGATTATTTTTTGGCAGAAGCAGTAAACACCATATGTCACATCATTAATAGGTGCCTGATCTGACCTATCTTAAAGAAAATACCTTATGAACTCTAGAGAGGAAAGAAGCCCAACATCAGTTATTTCCATCTTTTTAGATGCAAATGCTTTATTCATAACAATGGTAAGAATAGCTTGGGAAAATTTGATCCTCAAAGTGACTAAAGTATTTTTCTTGGGTACTCTCCCCCAATCATGTCTATAGGTCCTTTAATAAAATAATCTTATATGTTTAGTAATCTATGAATATTGTATTTGATAAATCTAATCACTTCTCTATGAGTTTGAGTTCTAATAAGGAACATGTGAGTAATCTACGATCTAAGAAAAGTAACAACACAATCTCTAAGCCATCATAAGGAGAGTTAATTATTCCCTCCCAAGAGTCAACTCTTAAAGTAGAAACTATAAAGCCAATTGTTCCAAAAGAGTGGATGCATAATGATAGTCATCCAAACAAACTAATCTCTAAAAATCCAGATGATAGAGTGCAAATAAGAGCATCATAAAGGAGACAATAAGTTGTCTCCCTTGTTTCTCAACTTGAACCCAAGAAAACTGTTTAGGCCCTCAAAGATGAATCATGGACTAAAGCTATAAGGGAAAAATTAGACCAGTTTGAACGAAATCAAGTTTGGACTCTAGTTGAAAGACCCAAAAGTTGCTCAGTAATTTGAACCAGATGGGTCTACAAATATAAATAAGATGAAAAAGGTAAGTTTATCAAAAATAAAGTAAGTCTTGTAGCTCAACGATACTCCCAGTAGGAAGGTATTGATTTTGCCGAGACCTTTGACCTCGTGGCAAGGTTAGAGTCAATACAAATTTTATTATTTTTTGTTGTGTTCCAATGTTTTAAATTATATCAAATGGAAATAAAATGTAATTTCATAAATGGATTTATTCGTGAGAAAGCTTTTGTAAAACAACCCCTTGTATTTGAAGATCCATCATATCCAAATCATATTGCCTCTAACAACCTCCAAAAGCTTCATATGAGCGATTGAGTACTTTTTTACTAAATAACTATTTTCAAAGGGCTAAAATTGATACAACTCTATTCATATAAAATCTTGATTCAAATCTTCTCATTGTTCAAATTTACATTGATAATATCATTTTTGCCATTTCTAACATCTCTATGTGTGAGAATTTGCTAATTTGATGAAAGGAGAATTCGAAATGAGTCTTATGTGTGAGCTCATATTTTTTCCGGGATTACAAATCAAATAACTCATAAATGAACTTTCAATATTCAATCCAAGTGCATGAAATAACTCATCAAAAAGTTCGGTATGAAAAAAGGAAAGGCCTATCGAACGCCTATGAGCCCATCCATAAGCATTGATTCATACTTGTTTAAAAAAGACATTGATAAAAAAATGTATAGAAGGATGATCAGATCTCTACTCTACCTGATTGCAGGTTGACCAAACATTATGTTTAGTATATGCAAATATGCCAGGTTTCAATCGACTCCCAAGGAGTATAATCTCACTGCCATCAAATGAGTCATCCAATATCTAATAGGAACTCAAGACTTTGGACTATGGTATATCTGCTCCTCACATTTTTATTTAATCGGTTATTCATATCCTGATCGTGCAAGAGATAAAGATATTAGAAAGAGCACTAGTGGAATTTGTAAAATTCTTGGTGATGTCCTTATCTCATGGCATAGCAAGAAGCAAATTTTTGTTTCTTTCTTAACCACTGAAGCTGAATACAAAGCTGTCAGAAGTTGTGGTACTCAAATCTTATGGATTATGCATTAGCTTCTTGACTTTGATGC